>NC_084751.1:25011911-25021911 GCF_033978785.1 Entelurus aequoreus | reverse complement strand
TTTTCCTCTTACAAAAAATCATGAACTTTGTTTTTTCTACATTTAATGATAATTTATTGGCATCAAACCATCTCTTAAGTTTAATCATTTCCTGTTCAATAATTTTTGATAATGCTTTTAAGTCGTGTCCCGAACTATAAAAGTTGGTGTCGTCCGCAAATAATACAAATTTCAATAACTTTGATACCTCACATATATCATTAATATATAAAATAAACAATTTTGGTCCCAAAACCGAACCTTGTGGAATTCCACATTCAATCCTCATTTGTTCAGATGTATTACCCATAAAATCCACAAACTCTTGTCTATTATCTAAATAACTTCTTAGCCAGTCTAAAACTACTCCTCTCACACCAAATGAATACAACTTGGACAATAATATAGAATGATCTATAGTATCAAATGCTTTTTTAAGATCGATAAATACCCCTATAGTGTATTTCTTATTATCAGTTGCTGTTGCTATATCCTCAATTATATTCATTACAGCTTTCACTCTTTTGTCACACTGAATTCTTTTAATATTATTGGGAGAAGGAGAATTTAAGTCTAACGATGAATATAAATAATTAGGATGTCAGATTGTATTGTTTTACAATACATTTGATGGTCAACTTAAATTCCATCCATCCATTTTCTACCGCTTGTCCCTTTCGGGGTCGCGGATGGTGCTGAAGCCTATCTCAGCTGCACATGGGCGGAAGGTGGGGTACACCCTGGACAAGTTGCCACCTCATCGCAGGGTCAACTTAAATTTCAAACTTTAACACATTATTTTAACTAACTCTTTTCAAACCAACACAAAATAAATAAAGACATAGGGAACATTTTTTGGGATTAATGTTTGAAATATCCAGTAAATATATTTTTCAAGGAAGATGTTTTTTTTTTATGTCTTTGTTGCAGTTTTTTAAAAATGGTGTTTGTTTTATATGTGAAGTTTTGTATCGTATTGTTGTTGAAATAAAAAAAATAATTGTAACTTTTTATTATTATTATTATTTTCCCCCATAGTAAAAAATAACATTTGACAAAGTCTGTTTTTTCCATTTAATCATTTCATTTTTCATTACTGTTTTATAATAAAGTTAAAGTTAAAGTCCCAACGATAGTCACACACACATAGGTGTGGTGAAATTTGTCCTCTGCATTTGACCCATCCCCGTGTTCACCCCCGGGAGGTGAGGGGAGCAGTGAGCAGCAACGGTGGCCCCAATTCCAACCCTTGATGCTGAGTGCCATAACTTGTGCTATTTTCAACATACTCATTTTAAAAGAAACATATTCAAACACAGTGTCACTGTTTAAACTGTGTGTAATGTTACTGTGACCAAAACATTTAATATACTTGTAAATAAAACCTCTGTCTTGTTTTTAATGAATATTAAGTCCTACTACGCTACTGTATTTTCACGTTGGTTATTGTGGTGGTACTTGAAGAGCCAAGTGTTTTCTGAGGCGGTACTGGGTGAAAAAACTTTGAGAACCACTGATCTAGTGACTAATTTTTATGTATACATATTTTGTAAAATTTGATAGAATATTTTGTTTATTTTTATGATAATATTGTTGCCATTTTGAAAGATGGTGTGTGCTTTGAATGTGACGTCGTATATTGTTGTTGAAACAAAGAATGTTGCAGTTTTTTGTACTGTTTCTGTACTTGTATTGTTATTATTTCTTGATTGTATGTAAATGTTCAGATTATAAAGAAATAATTATTAAAAAATAGATATTAAAAAAAAATTGATAAATAAATATATATATAATAATGTGAGTGTGAATGTTGTCTGTCTATCTGTGTTGGCCCTGCGATGAGGTGGCGACTTGTCCAGGGTGTACCTCGCCTTCCGCCCGAATGCAGCTGAGATAGGCTCCAGCACCCCCCGCGACGCCAACAGGGACAAGCGGTAGAAAAATGGATGGATGGATATATATATATACAAACCCCGTTTCCATATGAGTTGGGAAATTGTGTTAGATGTAAATATAAACGGAATACAATGATTTGCAATTCATTTTCAACCCATATTCAGTTGAATATGCTACAAAGACATAAACATTTTTTTTTTTGGAAATAATCATTAACTTTAGAATTTGATGCCAGCAACACGTGACAAAGAAGTTGGGAAAGGTGGCAATAAATACTGATAAAGTTGAGGAATGCTCATCAAACACTTATTAGGAACATCCCACAGGTGAACAGGCAAATTGGGAACAGGTGGGTGCCATGATTGGGTTTAAAAGTAGATTCCATGAAATGCTCAGTCATTCACAAACAAGGATGGGGCGAGGGTCACCACTTTGTCAACAAATGCGTGAGCAAATTGTTGAACAGTTTAAGAAAAACCTTTCTCAACCAGCTATTGCAAGGAATTTAGGGATTTCACCATCTACGGTCCGTAATATCATCAAAGGGTTCAGAGAATCTGGAGAAATCACTGCACGTAAGCAGCTAAGCCCGTGACCTTCGATCCCTCAGGCTGTACTGCATCAACAAGCGACATCAGTGTGTAAAGGATATCACCACATGGGCTCAGGAACACTTCAGAAACCCACTGTCAGTAACTACAGTTGGTCGCTACATCTGTAAGTGCAAGTTAAAACTCTCCTATGCAAGGCGAAAACCGTTTATCAACAACACCCAGAAACGCCGTCGGCTTCGCTGGGCCTGAGCTCATCTAAGATGGACTGATACAAAGTGGAAAAGTGTTTTGTGGTCTGACGAGTCCACATTTCAAATTGTTTTTGGAAACTGGACGTCGTGTCCTCCGGACCAAAGAGGAAAAGAACCATCCGGATTGTTATAGGCGCAAAGTTGAAAAGCCAGCATCTGTGATGGTATGGGGGTGTATTAGTGCCCAAGACATGGGTAACTTACACATCTGTGAAGGCGCCATTAATGCTGAAAAGTACATACAGGTTTTGGAGCAACATATGTTGCCATCCAAGCAACGTTACCATGGACGCCCCTGCTTATTTCAGCAAGACAATGCCAAGCCACGTGTTACATCAACGTGGCTTCATAGTAAAAGAGTGCGGGTACTAGACTGGCCTGCCTGTAGTCCAGACCTGTCTCCCATTGAAAATGTGTGGCGCATTATGAAGCCTAAAATACCACAACGGAGACCCCCGGACTGTTGAACAACTTAAGCTGTACATCAAGCAAGAATGGGAAAGAATTCCACCTGAGAAGCTTAAAAAATGTGTCTCTTCAGTTCCCAAACGTTTACTGAGTGTTGCTAAAAGGAAAGGCCATGTAACACAGTGGTGAACATGGCCTTTCCCAACTACATTGGCACGTGTTGCAGCCATGAAATTCTAAGTTAATTATTATTTTCCAAAAAAAATTAAAGTTTATGAGTTTGAACATCAATTATCTTGTCTTTGTAGTGCATTCAATTGAATATGGGTTGAAAATGATTTGCAAATCATTGTATTCCGTTTATATTTACATCTAACACAATTTCCCAACTCATATGGAAACGGGGTTTGTATATACACACCCTGCTCGCTGTTGCCCCTTGTGGCTGAAAATACAATTACATCTATAAGGAACTTCCATCCATCCATTTTCTACTGCTTGTCCCTTTTGGGGTCGCGGGGGGTGCTGGAGCCTATGTCAGGAACTTACAGAGACCAAAAAATTAAATGAAAAAAATGTTGCAGTAATCCTATTATGCGCCAGAGGGCAGTATACTTATTATTCAATAAACTAAAACATGCAGTGCCCTATAGATTTATATAAATTTGTAATTACACCAGCAACAAAAGGGTTCTTGTATTACAATTTTTGCACAGATTTTTGAAAAAGTGGTGGGTAATACATGTCATGATTTATATAGAAGTGGATTATAGCAGTAAAATACTGTTTGTGTTTCAAAGATTTAACACACACATTGTGGCTGTCTTGAACTCCATTTACTTGTTGCTTTTTGTCTCTCTTCCCCTTGCAGCTGAGTGGACTGAGGTCAGTTGGAAAAAAAAACTCTGGCCCGCTCTTCCTTCCTTGGCTGGTGTTTGCTTCCCATTTGTGGAGTCAACCGCCAGCGCCTACACACTGCTGGGACTTTTTCGCAAGGGTTTGGTCGCTCTCCCAAAGCAAATTTTCTGCATCCAACATGACCTCCATTTCCAATTTAGCCAGCATGCGGCGGATGGTGGAGCAGCTGAAGCTGGAGGCCAGTGTGGAGAGAATGAAGGTAAGAGGAAACAAAATGGAAGCTGTATTACTTTTAAAAATATATTACTTTACCCATTAAGAATCGAAAGCAATAGTTATTTCAATGCAGGGTTCCAAATTTGAATGTAGCACAATTATTCTTTTAAGTAACATTCTTGAATAAGTATGCCAAGAAAGCGCAAAAAGAAGTTAAGTTACTCTAAAAACAATAAAACATGTAAAACCTACACTTAGACTTAGACAAACTTTATTGATCAACAAGGGAAATTGTTCCACACAGTAGCCCAGTTACAAAGGATGGAAAGGATAATGCACATTAGGGCACAAAAAGAGGGCGAAAACAAAAGGTATAAGTAGACTAAAAATGAACCATAGTAGCAATATCAAATATAACACATATGTAATATTTACATATTATATACAGTCGCGATCAAAAGTTTACATACACTTGTGACGAACATAATGTCATGGTTGTCTTGAGTTTCCAATAATTTCTACAACTCTTATTTTTTTGTGATAGAATGATTGGAGCACATACTTGTTGGTCACAAAAAACATTCATGAAGTTTGGTTCTTTTATGAATTTATTATGGGTCTACTGAAAATGTGACCAAAGCTGCTAAGTCAAAAGTATACATACAGCAATGTTAATATTTGCTTACATGTCCCTTGGCAAGTTTCACTGCAATAAGGCGCTTTTTTGGTAGCCATCCACAAGCTTCTGGCAAGCTTCTGGTTGAATTTTTGACCACTCCTCTTGACAAAATTGGTGCAGTTCAGCTAAATTTGTTGGTTTTCTGACATGGACTTGTTTCTTCAGCATTGTCCACACTTTTAAGTCAGGGCTTTGGGAAGGCCATTCTAAAACCTTAATTGTAGCCTGATTTAGCCATTCCTTTACCACTTTTGATGTGTGTTTGGGGTCATAATACTACCACCACCATGCTTGACGGTAGGAATGGTGTTCCTGGGATTAAAGGCCTCACCTTTTCTCCTCCAAACATATTGCTGGGTATTGTGGCCAAACAGCTACATTTTTGTTTCATCTGACATCACATGGACAAAGATAAGACCTTCTGGAGGAACGTTCTGTGGTCAGATTAAACAAAAATTGAGCTGTTTGGCTGAACTGCACTTTTTTGGGGGGAATTTTGCCTATTGTTCACAATCATTATGAGAGACAAGAAGACAAAAGTTGTTTTTTTTCCCTTTCTAACATGTAAAAATCGTCTCGTTCTTGGTGGCTAGCAATGCAGCTAATGGGAGCAATCAATTCTACCTCTAAATCACTTCAAAAATGCATTCAAAAGCCGTCACCGATACTTCATTTACGTTCCATAACCTGTATAATAACCGAGCTGCAGCAACATTGTTATTGTAAGAGTGAACACTGAGGAACTCTTTTTGTAGCGTAGTTACACATCGGCGTGCTACGGTATTACCCTTAGACGTTAACTACGGAAAGAGGTAAGCTAGCTTTTAGCACAACACACGTTTGAGTTTGTAATGCACAACACTGATCTGTACTGACTGAATAACATGTCCAATCATATTACAGTATCTGTAAAGTATTAGCCCACATTTCATGTTTTGTTTGTACACAGCTAGCTTGACAGCGCATACACTGTAGTGTACGGTGATGTGCTGCAGGTATTATGAACTATAGTATAGATTATGAACAATAGTATAGTGACTTACTCAATGGACAGTTGTCCGTTTGGTCAAGCTGGCCGGGGGCGTTTCCTGTTGTTTTGGGCACTCCATTTATTCGGCATAGCCTGGCACAAAAGTTCCAGATTTGCAGCGACATAACTCTTTCGGCTTCCGTCTGCTGCAACGTCTCACCCTCTTCTTTGTGCTCGCTTCTATTAGCAGTGATTTGTTTATGTATTTATTTGACAGGGACATTACAATTAAACATTGCTACCCACAGGTAACCGATGTCAAAGTACATAGGACTTCTAGCCACAGGCTAATTTGCAACCCTTGTCCCTTGATTCATCCTCCGTATATTCGGTTTCAAAAAGATAAGGTTGTGAATCCTTATTTGTCCAAAAATAGTCGTCTTCATTGTCTGTTGCCAAGTCTGCCATGATAAGAAAACCCACTCTGGTTTAATTCCGGGAGTAGGAACATATTTGTTGCAGGAAGTCAGACGTGCGCTGCTATAGAAACGGAAATAAATGCGTCCAAAGAATTAGTTCCAGCTATGCATAAAATGACCAAAATACGGTAAATATTGTATATATATTGTATATATTATATATTATATTATATTATTATGAATGTGCCTGTTACTACATTATATATTTACTTGCAGTGTGTATATAAAACATGGATGGAGGGTTTTGAAGTTGTTTTTGAGCAGGGGTGTGAAACTCATTTTAGCTCAGGGGCCACATAGAGGAAAATCTATTCCCATGTGGGCCGGACTGGTAAAATCATGTCATGATAACTTAAAAATAAAGACAACTTCAGATTGTTTTCTTTGTTTAAAAATAAAACAAGCACAATCTTTTTTTTTTTACACTTACATGTTGCTGTTCATCGTATCTTCATCTTCATTTGTCGTGATTTATAATTTCTGAATAAATGATGTGATAATATTCATCAGTCAAATGATGTATAAATGATGTGATAATATTCATCAGTCAAATAGGTGTGAGTCTGGCGGAGTTTTATAATGCTCTCATTGGTGTAAAAGTTTAATCTATCCGAAGATGTAATAAATAGTAATATGAAAATCTAATTACAGGATGTTATTAATGTAATTTACTAATTTTCCTCAACTGATGTACTAACATCATGTGGTTTATTCTGTACACATGTAGCATCATCTACAACAAAACCTGTGAATTTGGACTCATTTCATGAATAACACATGAAGTTAGAAGGGGATACATGTTATTTTAGCATATTTATGTGCGCCCAGATAATGTGTCCCTAGTCCTCTATCTTAACCGGGCACATAGCTCCGCCCCTTCTGAAGTCATGCGCACTCCTGCGGTAGGGGATACAAAGAATTGCTATTGCGACATCCATTGGACACATTTAGAAGAGCAGTTTCTTTCATTCTAAAATTTCAGCTAATTTCTATACTTACCAAAATCATCTCGCGGGCCGAATAAAACCTGTTCGTTTGACACCCCTGCTTTAGAGGCTTCCATTAGCCGCATCTTGAAAGTGTTTTTTATCATCTTTAAAATCCTAAAAAAAATATGTGTGTTCTTGTCTCTCATAATGAATGTGAACGATTCCAAAAAAAGTGTAATTCCCCTTTTAAAAGTTGGAAAGTTTGATGATTACAGTTCCACCCGGTGTGCATTGACTATTCAAACCACCATCTATATCAAACCTGGGCAAATTAACGCCCGGGGGCCACATGCGGCCCGTTAAGCTTTTCAATCTGGCCCACCGGACATTCCCAAATATATCTTTTTAATTTTTAAGATGGAAACTGTAGCTGTCATTATGATGTGCAGTGATGTTATAAAATTACCGTAAGTTCTGAACTATACAAAGTATTTAAATGGTTGGAATTTGCGCTTTTGTATGATATACTAGTTACTATGGTAAGCTAAGTCACAGGAGCTCAAACGAGGCACCAAGCAGTGTGGGTGGGGAGCGTTTCCACAGAGTGTTTACAGAGCGGCCAGCCTGAAATGCAGGTGTCAGGGACAGACGCTGAAAGAGATTTTTACAACAAAGTTCTAAAGCTTAGTGAGATATCAGATACATCAGATTGTATCTTTTTAATTTTATTACCCTTCGCGTTCATATTTGGCCGTTTGTTGCCTTTTTGTTGCGTTTCGCTTGATTGTAAAATATGTAGATTGAGAGGGAGTGTGTTTTATCGTTCATAGTTAATATTGTAAATCCCACATTCTTTATTTTCATGTACATTCTGGGTGTCTCATTCAGTAAAATTTTTTGTAAAATTCCATTCCTCTTTTAGCACTCAATCAGACATTATTGTGAGTAGGGATGTCCGATAATGGCTTTTTGCCGATATCCGATATTCCGATATTGTCCAACTCTTTAATTACCGATACCGATATAAACCGATACCGATATTAACCGATATCGATATATACAGTTGTGGAATTAACACATTATTATGCCTAATTTGGACAACCAGGTATGGTGAAGATAAAGTCCTTTTTTTTTTTAAATTAAAAAAATAAAATAAGATTAATAAATTAAAAACATTTTCTTGAATAAAAAAGAAGGTAAAACAATATAAAAACAGTTACATAGAAACTAGTAATTAATGAAAATGAGTAAAATTAACTGTTAAAGGTTAGTACTATTAGTGGACCAGCAGCACGCACAATCATGTGTGCTTACGGACTGTATCCCTTGCAGACTGTATTGATATATATTGATATATAATGTACGAACCAGAATATTAATAACAGAAAGAAACAACCCTTTTGTGTGAATGAGTGTAAATGGGGGAGGGAGGTTTTTTGGATTGGTGCACTAATTGTAAGTGTATCTTGTGTTTTTATGTTGATTTAATAAATAAAAAAATAAAAAATAAATTAAAAAAACAGATACCGATAATAAAAAAACGATACCGATAATTTCCGATATTACATTTTAAAGCATTTATTGGCCGATAATATCAGCAGGCCGATATTATCGGACATCTCTAATTGTGAGGTTTTGTATTAGTGTTCCTAAAAATCAGATATACCGGCCCCCAGGCACATTTCTGTCTCTAATTTTGCCCCCCCGCCCCCGAGTCAAATTAATTGCCAAGGCCTGATCTATATGAATGCATCATATGAGTGTGATACATATAACACATATCAATGCAGGTCTCACAGGCGGCTGCAGAGCTCCAGCAATACTGTCTGCAGAACGCAGGCAGGGATGCTCTACTCGTCGGGGTCCCCACTGGCAGCAACCCCTTCAGAGAACCACGATCCTGCACTGTGGTGTGACGTCGACCGCCCCTGAATCATTCTGAAGAAAAACTTTACAACGGAAATAATGTTTTATTTTTTAATGTGGCAGTAGAAAGAACGCACACCGGAAACACACTAAGAGTTTATTTACCTTCGTCCCAATGATTATTTCATACAAAATTTTAAATGTTTCAAAGGAACATTTAATACTAAATTATAATAAAAGTGCACAAGATCACCTTGAATACAATATTTTTTGGAGCAGGTTCTTGGCATGTGTGTGTGTGTGAGTGACAGGAACACTAAAAAAGTACAGTATGTGATCAAAATGTACTGGAACATTACAAAAAATGACGGTAAAAATGACAATATCCTTGTATTTCACAGCGACTAGGGATGGCATGGCTGGGTTGGTAGAGCAGCCGTGCCAGCAACCTGAGGGTTCCTGGTTCGATCCCCGTCTTCCGCCATCCTAGTCACGTCCGTTGTGTTGAGCAAGACACTTCACCCTTGCTCCTGATGGCTCCTGGTTAGGGACTTGCATGGCAGCTCCCGCCATCAGTGTGTGAATGGGTGTGTGAATGGGTGAATGTGGAAATAGTGTCAAAGCGCTTTGAGTACCTTGAAGGTAAAAAAGCGCTCTACAAGTATAACCCATTTCAGAATCAGAAATACTTTCTTAATCCCAGAGGGGAAATTAAGATTTTCAGCACAATCCCATTCAAGATCAGACAAACATTACAGGGAGACAGAACTGGATCGCTGACGGGTCTGCCAACTTCCGGCGCCCCTTACAAAAAAGGTGAGAAACAGGTAAATGCTGGGGGGTAGGGAAAAAAAAATAAAAATTTTGTCTAAGCCTGGGCCCCTGGAGAGGGGGTCCAGACTGAAGCCAAGGAAG
>NC_084751.1:25001911-25006911 GCF_033978785.1 Entelurus aequoreus | reverse complement strand
CTTTGTGCTCGCTTCTATTAGCAGTGATTTGTTTATGTATTTATTTGACAGGGACATTACAATTAAACATTGCTACCCACAGGTAACCGATGTCAAAGTACATAGGACTTCTAGCCACAGGCTAATTTGCAACCCTTGTCCCTTGATTCATCCTCCGTATATTCGGTTTCAAAAAGATAAGGTTGTGAATCCTTATTTGTCCAAAAATAGTCGTCTTCATTGTCTGTTGCCAAGTCTGCCATGATTAGAAAACCCACTCTGGTTTAATTCCGGGAGTAGGAACATATTTGTTGCAGGAAGTCAGACGTGCGCTGCTATAGAAACGGAAATAAATGCGTCCAAAGAATTAGTTCCAGCTATGCATAAAATGACCAAAATACGGTAAATATTGTATATATATTGTATATATTATATATTATATTATATTATTATGAATGTGCCTGTTACTACATTATATATTTACTTGCAGTGTGTATATAAAACATGGATGGAGGGTTTTGAAGTTGTTTTTGAGCAGGGGTGTGAAACTCATTTTAGCTCAGGGGCCACATAGAGGAAAATCTATTCCCATGTGGGCCGGACTGGTAAAATCATGTCATGATAACTTAAAAATAAAGACAACTTCAGATTGTTTTCTTTGTTTAAAAATAAAACAAGCACAATCTTTTTTTTTTTACACTTACATGTTGCTGTTCATCGTATCTTCATCTTCATTTGTCGTGATTTATAATTTCTGAATAAATGATGTGATAATATTCATCAGTCAAATGATGTATAAATGATGTGATAATATTCATCAGTCAAATAGGTGTGAGTCTGGCGGAGTTTTATAATGCTCTCATTGGTGTAAAAGTTTAATCTATCCGAAGATGTAATAAATAGTAATATGAAAATCTAATTACAGGATGTTATTAATGTAATTTACTAATTTTCCTCAACTGATGTACTAACATCATGTGGTTTATTCTGTACACATGTAGCATCATCTACAACAAAACCTGTGAATTTGGACTCATTTCATGAATAACACATGAAGTTAGAAGGGGATACATGTTATTTTAGCATATTTATGTGCGCCCAGATAATGTGTCCCTAGTCCTCTATCTTAACCGGGCACATAGCTCCGCCCCTTCTGAAGTCATGCGCACTCCTGCGGTAGGGGATACAAAGAATTGCTATTGCGACATCCATTGGACACATTTAGAAGAGCAGTTTCTTTCATTCTAAAATTTCAGCTAATTTCTATACTTACCAAAATCATCTCGCGGGCCGAATAAAACCTGTTCGTTTGACACCCCTGCTTTAGAGGCTTCCATTAGCCGCATCTTGAAAGTGTTTTTTATCACCTTTAAAATCCTAAAAAAAATATGTGTGTTCTTGTCTCTCATAATGAATGTGAACGATTCCAAAAAAAGTGTAATTCCCCTTTTAAAAGTTGGAAAGTTTGATGATTACAGTTCCACCCGGTGTGCATTGACTATTCAAACCACCATCTATATCAAACCTGGGCAAATTAACGCCCGGGGGCCACATGCGGCCCGTTAAGCTTTTCAATCTGGCCCACCGGACATTCCCAAATATATCTTTTTAATTTTTAAGATGGAAACTGTAGCTGTCATTATTGATGTGCAGTGATGTTTTAAAATTACCGTAAGTTCTGAACTATACAAAGTATTTAAATGGTTGGAATTTGCGCTTTTGTATGATATACTAGTTACTATGGTAAGCTAAGTCACAGCAGCTCAAACGAGGCACCAAGCAGTGTGGGTGGGGAGCGTTTCCACAGAGTGTTTACAGAGCGGCCAGCCTGAAATGCAGGTGTCAGGGACAGACGCTGAAAGAGATTTTTACAACAAAGTTCTAAAGCTTAGTGAGATATCAGATACATCGGATTGTATCTTTTTATTTTTATTACCCTTCGCGTTCATATTTGGCCGTTTGTTGCCTTTTTGTTGCGTTTCGCTTGATTGTAAAATATGTAGATTGAGAGGGAGTGTGTTTTATCGTTCATAGTTAATATTGTAAATCCCACATTCTTTATTTTCATGTACATTCTGGGTGTCTCATTCAGTAAATTTTTTTGTAAAATTCCATTCCTCTTTTAGCACTCAATCAGACATTATTGTGAGTAGGGATGTCCGATAATGGCTTTTTGCCGATATCCGATATTCCGATATTGTCCAACTCTTTAATTACCGATACCGATATAAACCGATACCGATATTAACCGATATCGATATATACAGTTGTGGAATTAACACATTATTATGCCTAATTTGGACAACCAGGTATGGTGAAGATAAAGTCCTTTTTTTTTTAATTAAAAAAATAAAATAAGATTAATAAATTAAAAACATTTTCTTGAATAAAAAAGAAGGTAAAACAATATAAAAACAGTTACATAGAAACTAGTAATTAATGAAAATGAGTAAAATTAACTGTTAAAGGTTAGTACTATTAGTGGACCAGCAGCACGCACAATCATGTGTGCTTACGGACTGTATCCCTTGCAGACTGTATTGATATATATTGATATATAATGTACGAACCAGAATATTAATAACAGAAAGAAACAACCCTTTTGTGTGAATGAGTGTAAATGGGGGAGGGAGGTTTTTTGGATTGGTGCACTAATTGTAAGTGTATCTTTTGTTTTTAATGTTGATTTAATAAATAAAAAAATAAAAAATAAATTAAAAAACCAGATACCGATAATAAAAAAAACGATACCGATAATTTCCGATATTACATTTTAAAGCATTTATTGGCCGATAATATCAGCAGGCCGATATTATTGGACATCTCTAATTGTGAGGTTTTGTATTAGTGTTCCTAAAAATCAGATATACCGGCCCCCAGGCACATTTCTGTCTCTAATTTTGCCCCCCCCACCCCCGAGTCAAATTAATTGCCAAGGCCTGATCTATATGAATGCATCATATGAGTGTGATACATATAACACATATCAATGCAGGTCTCACAGGCGGCTGCAGAGCTCCAGCAATACTGTCTGCAGAACGCAGGCAGGGATGCTCTACTCGTCGGGGTCCCCACTGGCAGCAACCCCTTCAGAGAACCACGATCCTGCACTGTGGTGTGACGTCGACCGCCCCTGAATCATTCTGAAGAAAAACTTTACAACGGAAATAATGTTTTATTTTTTAATGTGGCAGTAGAAAGAACGCACACCGGAAACACACTAAGAGTTTATTTACCTTCGTCCCAATGATTATTTCATACAACATTTTAAATGTTTCAAAGGAACATTTAATACTAAATTATAATAAAAGTGCACAAGATCACCTTGAATACAATATTTTTTGGAGCAGGTTCTTGGCATGTGTGTGTGTGTGAGTGGCAGGAACACTTAAAAAAGTACAGTATGTGATCAAAATGTACTGGAACATTACAAAAAATGACGGTAAAAATTACAATATCCTTGTATTTCACAGCGACTAGGGATGGCATGGCTGGGTTGGTAGAGCAGCCGTGCCAGCAACCTGAGGGTTCCTGGTTCGATCCCCGTCTTCCGCCATCCTAGTCACGTCCGTTGTGTTGAGCAAGACACTTCACCCTTGCTCCTGATGGCTCCTGGTTAGGGACTTGCATGGCAGCTCCCGCCATCAGTGTGTGAATGGGTGTGTGAATGGGTGAATGTGGAAATAGTGTCAAAGCGCTTTGAGTACCTTGAAGGTAAAAAAGCGCTCTACAAGTATAACACATTTCAGAATCAGAAATACTTTCTTAATCCCAGAGGGGAAATTAAGATTTTCAGCACAATCCCATTCAAGATCAGACAAACATTACAGGGAGACAGAACTGAATCGCTGACGGGTCTGCCAACTTCCGGCGCCCCTTACAAAAAAGGTGAGAAACAGGTAAATGCTGGGGGGTAGGGAAAAAAAAATAAAAATTTTGTCTAAGCCTGGGCCCCTGGAGAGGGGGTCCAGACTGAAGCCAAGGAAGAAGAAAAAACCTCATAGCCATAGCCCACATAAGCATGTGTGTAAGAGGGAAACATCAAACATCAAAGAACACAAAGGACATTAAAGACATTAAAAGAGCAGGGCTGATGCAACAAGCCATTTCTACATACAGCTACAAAAGTAAAACAACAACAAAAAAACTAACAAACAAAAAAATATACACTGTGGTGGCCTCTGCGGTGTTCAGGAGCAGACCCAACAAAGACCCCACAGACAGGAGCAGACCCAACAAAGCAACCAAGAGAGCCGACTTCACCCTCAGCCGCCTACAAACTCTCGGCCAGTGTCCAGTCCGCATGGATGAGCGAGGATACGTCCAAGGAGACCGAGGTGTCCGATACCTGCTCATTCAGCCAAGACACTGTGGAGCTTGTCTGTCCTGGCGCTCAGCGCTAGCGCCGCAGCCCTGTCTCTTCATCCGCATCTCCTCCAGTCTCTCCAAACGGACTCTGGTGTGGCAGAGACCCAGCAGCTGGTCCGCACAGCCAAAAGTCTCCCGGGAGGCAAACCCAGAAGTTCACAAAAAAGCACCGCAGAAGTCACGAAAGTGCCACCCCTTGTCACACAGTCCCAAAGGGTCCCGAACCAAAAGGCAAAAAAAAAAAAACAAACACATGAAAACTACATCAGGAATACAAAAGGATGACACATGAGCACAGAGCTCCTGCCAACAGCAGTCACTACAGCGGCGCCATATTGGGGGAAAAAAATAAATAACATTTACAAAACTAACTGGTATTTCACAGTAAAATACTGTAATCATAGTCGTCTGTAATATTAAAACAAATGACTGTAAATTCAAACTGATTTGTCTCTTAAGGCAGGAGTTCTTTACCTTTCTGACCTCGGGACCCAATTTTTTCCACTATCGAGGGGCCTGTAGCCCACTCAAATATTTACACTGAATTATTAGTCTTACTCTTTATTTTAATCATATTCAATAATTATATGCAACCTACAGTTTACAACCATGTCAAATGATATGAAACCACGTGTTTATCAATTATTAGTTAT
>NC_084751.1:24926911-24996911 GCF_033978785.1 Entelurus aequoreus | reverse complement strand
AGGATGGTAGAAGGTGGGGATTGAACCCCAGTAACCAGCAACCCTCCGATTGCTGGCACGGCCACTTTACCAACTTCGCCACACCGTCCCCATATATATGCATTATCAAAGATTTATAATATTATTTAACATATTAATAAAAAATACACATGATACATAAATATTCAATAATATTAATTCACATTTTGATTACACGCATATTAAAGATCATACATATAGTCATATACAAATCAATTTAATCAAATCAATCATAAAAAGAGTCAAACTGGTATTTTATATTTTGCTATAATAAATGGTCAAAAATTACTCATTATTATCAAATTTACAACATTTAAAATACAGCCGTGTCAACATGGTCAAAAATAAAATTATTGACGTCAAGAAATACACATATGATAAATGATAAGATATTGTTATTATCATCTCATATTGTATTTAAAAATACATATGATAAATTAACCAGGATCATTATTATTTAACATTTTAATAAAAGTATGCATTAAAAACATTATCAAAGACTATTACTATTGGTGTTTAACATTACAGTATAAAATACACATATGATAAATTGTCAAAAATTACTATTATTATAAAAAAAACCAAAAAAAACAAAAAAAACAAAACAAGTAAAATGGTATAAAAATATTATTATTGAAGTTAAGAAATACACATATGATACATGATTGGATATTATTATTATTTTTATCTAACAATTTACAAAAAATAAACATTAACATTTAACCAAGATCATTTAGCTATTATTTAACATTTTAATAAAATGTACACATATGATAAATTGTCAGAAAATACCATGAATATTTGAAATAGTAATAAAAAAATACATGTACAAATATCAATCAAAGATACAGAAATTCATATTTACAATTTTAATTAAAAAATGCATATTTTTAAAAACTGATTTTGAATACATATACACAATATTATTAGTATTAGTAGTAGTGCTTGGACTAGTATTAGTCAAAATAATAATACATTTTAATACGGTAGATACACTACAAACAATCTCAAATTATTATTATCTTTTTTAAATTATAAATAAAAAATATATACCAATGTTGATAGTAGATAACGTTGAATGTCTTTTTGTACCTGCAGCTCTCGCTTTATGTGAATACTCCACCGCCAATTGGAATATCACAGAGTCTGTTAATCAAACAGAGACCCCCTGTCATCGCCATGGCAACGGAGATAACTGCACAGGTAGGTTAGGAAAATGAAGTTAAAAATGGAGAGGGATAGGGTGTTAATCCTCACTCTTGTCCCTTATGATAAAACATTTACACCCCCCAAATAATGTAAAGTATTCTCTATATTTATGTTTTTTCCACTTTAATTAGTCATTGCTTACTATTATTATTAGGCCCTAATATGGGTCAGTCGTTGGCAACTATGTTGATTTAAAAAACAGTTGTATTTTTGGGGATTTTAAAGTTTTAACATAACTCCATTGATTTTTGTCTTTAAAAACCCCAGGCTAAAACCAAGTACAACTAAGGTAAAATAACCCAAGCCAGGCAAAGTAAACATGCATCTCCAAATTTTGTGAGCTTTTGCTTTGTATTGAAGACCAGAAACAAGTTGACATGGTGGACGCGCCAAAAGCAACACTATAATAGCATAAACATAGCTAATCCGAGCTAACATAAAACGAGCCAACCAGATACTTGCGAAGAATCAGAAAATGTACAAAGACTGACTTTATCGTTAAATAAAGTCACTATGAAAATACATACCATATGTCAAAACATAATCGAAAACTTAAATATTAATAACATGCTGAATATTGTACTCGTGCGGAACAGGAAAAACACAACGCAGCCAAGAGAGGGAGTACACAACCGCTGCAATTACAAAATTAACAAAAAAGGTTGCATGCTAACATGCTCACTATTAACATGCATCAAGCAACAACATTTTGGACTCTGAGGTATGTACTTGCCCAAAAAGATAACATGCTAAAATTAGCATGGTAACATATATGCTAATGCTATCATGCTAGCAATTGACAGAGCATTATGACTTTGGAACCGTTTAAGGCAGGAGTGTCAAAGTCAAGTCAATTATCTATGGCCCCCGGAATGATATTTGATTAGTATTAGAACCGGCCCGCAGGCCACAGCCGCCTGCTGCTGTTTTGCACGCACCAATACTCCATCAGTGTTGGCGCTAGGAATTATCATCAAGTCATATAAATGGGGTCTCACAGTACATTTTTGGGGTCCCACTTTTTTGCAACCGTTTTGAAAACAAATGATAAATGTA
Source organism: Entelurus aequoreus (assembly GCF_033978785.1). Lineage (NCBI taxonomy): Eukaryota > Metazoa > Chordata > Actinopteri > Syngnathiformes > Syngnathidae > Entelurus > Entelurus aequoreus. The sequence goes on along the minus strand of NC_084751.1, from coordinate 24,994,628 downwards.
TGCATTATCCTGTTATATGTCACATTCTATATTGTGTTTTGGAAAAAGGTTGTCATAAACGTTACTTAATTCATAAAAAAAAAAAAAAAAAAAAAAATACAAAGAAAACACATTTTTATGCAACCTTTATCTTTCATGGATCTAAACTTTACTGCAGATGGTAGTTTTTTTCTATATTTTTATTGTAATATGACGGCGTAGCGAAGTTGTGAGAGTGACCGTGCCAGCAATCTGAGGGTTCCTGGTTCAATCCCCACTTTCTACCATCCTAGTCACGTCCGTTGTGTCCTTGAGCAAGACACTTCACCCTTGCTCCTGATGGGACCTGGTTAGCGCCTTGCATGGCAGCTACCGCCATCAGTGTGTGAATGTGTGTGTGATTGGGTGAATGTGGAAATAGTGTCAAAATGCTTTGAGTTCCTTAAAAAGGTAGAAAAGCGCTATACAAGTTCAACCCATTTACCATTTAATATTTTCAGAATGTGTTTGTTCTATTTTTGGCCAAAGTAAGACAAAGAAAACAATCTGAAGTTGTCTTTATTTTTTAGTTTTAATGCCATGATTTTAATAATCTGGCCCACGTGTGCTCCAGATTTTCCTCCATGCGGCCCCTGAGCTAAAAATGAGTTTGACACCCCTGATTCAAAGAAAAGTGTTACGGAAAAATGGGAAAACCCAAGTACTGCTGCAGACACTCTAAGCCGCGCCCACTTTAACTTTAAGTCACGCCCAGAAGTCGAGTCCACTCTAAGCCACGCCACCTTAAAGACGTGCCTACAGGTGTGACGACAACGGAAGTGAAGCTTGAGACACAATACATAACACGACTTAGCGGGTCTGCAGCTGCAGCTAGATCCTTCTCGAAAAAGCAGGTCATTGTTATATATAAGAAATAGATAGAATGTCCTAAATAATGTTTTGATGGTGGAATGGTTGAAATGGGTTGGAAAATGTGGGCGATGAAAGAGGCTATAAAAAATATATATATATGAATTATAATCTAAGATATAGATCACAATATACATGCCAATGTCACAATAAGAAGTATTTTCCACTGTTCCTGTTAACTTTGTAAATGGATGTTTGGCTTTAGTTGTCTGCTCTCATTAATGTCTACTAGAGCAAGAAGTTTTTCCTTTACAAGCCAAAGGTAATCTCATGGAAAGTGTAATAAAGATTGCGGCGGCTTTTGTGTGCGTGGTGACTGTGTATCAAGTTCCCCGTAACGACTTAGGGTCTGATTGGATGTGTTTTAGAGGAGATGTTTCACTAAATAAATGTAACGTAATGACGCCACGCTTTTATGCCATAGAGCAGGCTTCCCCCTCATGTGTGGATCAGCTTACAACCTATTTATAGTCCGGCTTGTAAATCAAAGGAGGCCTGCTGACAGTGAATACATACCTCTTTTTCATCGTTATTGGAAATAATGGTGGAAAAAAGCACTATACTTTCTTCGAGCAGATTTCGAGACTAGGTAACAATCAATCAGGAAGGAAAAGGTAATATAAAATGAATGAATTAGTCGTATCTTGAAGCAATTGAAGCAAAATGGAGTGCAGTACTTGGCTGCAACCAGCAGAGGAGCTGTTTATTTACTCTCGACTAGTTTGCTGTCTGATGAAGTCAACACAACGTCAAAGTTGAGCGATTAAAAATTAAAAACAATGTTCTTTGCCATTCAAACAGGAGTTCTGAACATTTATATGAGGTTCCTCGTTGCATTAATAATAATAGGTGAAATATACCAATGAATTGGCATTATTATTTGTATTATTGGGGCAGCACGGTGGTACAGGGGTTAGTGCATGTGCCTAACATTACAAAGGTCCTGAGTAGTCCTGAGTTTAATCCCAGGCTTGGGATCTTTCTGTGTGAAGTTTGCATGTTCTCCCCGTGACTGCGTGGGTTCCCTCCGGGTACTCCGGCTTCCTCCCACCTCCAAAGACATGCACCTGGGGATAGGTTGATTGGCAACACTAAATTGGCCCTAGTGTGTGAATGTGAGCGTGAAAGTTGTCTGTCTATCTGTGTTGGCCTTGTGATGAGGTGGCGACTTGTCCAAGGTGTACCCCGCCTTCCGCCCGAATGCAGCTGAGATAGGCTCCAGCGCCCCCCGCGACCCCGAAAGGGACAAGCGGTAGGAAATGGATGGATGGACGGATTTTTATTATTGTTATACATCTTCATTAGCAATTAAGGATATTTTGTCAAATGTCCAACTTCAACTATTTTACTTTGGACTTGCTCACAATTTAATGTATTGACCGAAATATAGGATATACTTTTGTCTTTAGAACAAAGTATGAAAAAGATAAGTCGTCTTATATCTGGAGGCTAGGAATTTACCTATAGTAAAAACTAATTTAATTTTAATTTTGTAAAGTTTTTTGAAATTAATTGTTACATTTTTTTGTTGAAAATCTGGATAATAAAGACAATGATAAAAAAGATAATTTATCAATGCAAACCAACTGGGGCAGCCCAGCGACTTCATTTCAAGGCAGTCAGAGCTTTTCTTCCTTTCACTCACACACACACACACACACACACACACACACACACACACACACACACACACACACACACACACACACACACACACACACACACACACACACACACACACACACACACACACACACACACACACACACACACACACACACACACACACACGCACACACTCACACACGAGTGAGTATTTTTGAGAACTTTTTAAACAAATATGTTTGTCTCCAGCGCCCACTTTAGATACGGGAGAGTGGAATGACCATTTCTCCAAATGTCCAGAAGACCTCCACCACTACTGCATCCACGGGGCGTGTCGCTATATCAAAGACCAGAAGACGCCATCTTGCAGGTGAGTCGTTTCCAATAAGACACAGACAAGACAAAAGTGACTTGTAAAAACATTTGAAAAAAAAATACTTAGAGGTGTTTTATTTGCTGTTGTTTTTACATTTTGGTACGATTTTTCTCTCATTTTAATCATTGTGGGATTTGACCAAGGCTTAAAATTTTTATTACTTTTTAACAAAGTTTTACAACAACCAGGAAGTAGTCTGGTAATGGAAATACAGACCAAACAAAAAGTTCTCAGAGAAAACATTCTCAAATATCATGAACACCTCAACATTGAAGTTTGTAGAAACAAAAATTATCGTGAAGTTATTTATTCAAGATTTTGTGTCAATCGTTATTTAATCATTTGTTTTTAGCCTGGTTATGCAAAATCTACATAACTGATTTCTTTGAAGAAATGTGGATGTCTAGTGCATACATAACTGCATGACTGCTTTTATAACTAACAAATATATAAACTAAGGCTGTCGAGTGATTATTTTTTTAAACAGACACTCTTGAACTGTGATTAATCACAGGTTACTATTTGCTTGCATAAGTAACATTTGCTTAAAAAAATACCCCAATATTTAGATACAATCATACAAATGCAATTTTGTAGTAAGATGTCATACTTTTTTTTTTTTAATGTTTTACTGGACTGCAAGTCATTGATTTGCTCAAAACTTGGTGACAGTAAGTATAGTAAGAATTAAGTGCACATTTTGAAATTATTTGCAATAATATAGCAAACAAAGTACACATGTACAGTATATTAAAGGCCTACTGAAAGCCACTACTACCACGCAGTCTGATAGTTTATATATCAATGATGAAATCTTAACATTGCAACACATGCCAATACGGCCGGGTTAACTTATAAAGTGACATTTTAAAATTCCCGGGAAATATCCGGCTGAAACATCGCGGTATGATGATGTATGCGCGTGACGAAGTCCGAGTAACGGAAGTTATGGTACCCCGTAGAATCCTACACAAAAACCTCTGTTTACATTTCATAATTCCACAGTATTCTGGACATCTTTTGCAATTTTTTTAATGAACAATGAAGGCTGCAAAGAAGACAGTTGTAGGTGGGATCAGTGTATTAGCAGCGGACTACAGCAACACAACCAGGAAGGCTTTGTTGGAGCGCTAGCCGTGCTAGCTGCGCTAGCCGCGCTAGCCGCGCTAGCCGCCAACTTCACCTTGACTTCCTACGTCTCCGGGCCGCCAAACGCATCGGGTGAAGTCCTTCGTCCTTCTGCCGATCGCTGGAACGCAGGTGAGCACGGGTGTTGATGAGCAAATGAGGGCTGGCTGGCGTTGGTGGAGAGCTAATGTTTTTAGCATAGCTCTGTGCAGTCCGGTTGCTAAGTTAGCTTCAATGGCGTCGTTAGCACAGCATTGTTAACCTTCGCCAACCTGGAAAGCATTAACCGTGTATTTACATGTCCACGGTTTAATAGTATTGTTGATTTTCTATCTATACTTCCAGTCAGGGGTTTATTTCTTTTGTTTCTGTATGCAGTTAAAGCAAGATGCTATCACGTTAGCTCGTAGCTAAAGCATTTCGCCGATGTATTGTCGTGGAGATAAAAGGCACTGAATGTCCATTTCGCGTTCTCGACTCTCATTTTCAAGAGGATATAGTATCCGAGGTGGTTTAAAATACAAATCTGTGATCTACAATAGAAAAAGGAGAGTGTGGAATCCAATGAGCCAGCTTGTACCTAAGTTACGGTCAGAGCGAAAAAAGATACGTCCATCGCTGCCTCTCAAGTCATTCACTGTAACGTTCCTCATCTACGAATCTTTCATCCTCGCTCAAATTAATGGGGTAATCATCACTTTCTCGGTCCGAATCTCTCTCGCTCCATTGTAAACAATGGGGAATTGTGAGGAATCCTAGCTCCTGTGACGTCACGCTACTTCCGGTACAGGCAAGGCTTTTTTTTATCAGCGAGCAAAAGTTGCGAACTTTATCGTCGATTTTCTCTACTAAATCCTTTCAGCAAAAATATGGCAATATCGCGAAATGATCAAGTATGACACATAGAATGGATCTGCTATTCCCGTTTAAATAAAAAAAAATCATTTCAGTAGGCCTTTAAGGTGAGTTTGGCGGCTAGCGCGTCTGCTATCCAAGTCAAAGTCCTCCTGGTTGTGTTGCTGTAGTTTGCCGCTAATACACCGATCCCACCTACAGCTTTCTTCTTTGCAGTCTTCATTGTTCATTAAACAAATTGCAAAAAATTCACCAACACAGATGTCCAGAAAACTGTGGAATTTTGAGATGAAAACAGAGTTTTTTGTATAGGATTCAATGTGTCCGCATACTTCCGTTTCAACCATTGACGTCACGCGCATACGTCATCATACATAGACATTTTTAACTGGAAGTTTAGCGGGAAATTTAAAATTGCACTTTATAAGTTAACCCGGCCGTTTTGGCATGTGTTGCAATGTTAAGATTTCATAATTGATATATAAACTATCAGACTGCGTGGTCGGTAGTACTGGGTTTCAGTAGGCCTTTAATACACATTGTAGTAAACACACCCAAAAACCAACTTTACATAATGCACCATAATGCACATCTGCATTGACTCGTCCTTACTTTTACTCTCACTTACACAAACAAGCTTATTTACCTTTCCAGATGAGAGCACAATAATTTGCGACATAAACGGTATTTGGCGACATGAACGGCAAATATCAATGTTAATGTCCATAAAAGAAAAGGTGCTTTTTACTTATCCGTGGTAAGCGCAGGTAAACTTAGCCAGCATAGTTTGTTGTCCTCTGTTTGCTGTCCATGTAGCATTCATGCTAATGGCGCTATCCTCACGTTCACGTTTCGCTTTAAGATGCTATTTTAAACTACAGGTGCGCTGTTAATAAGAAAGATTGTTGCTGCAATACTAACTAATTACCTAAGTTTTACTTAAAGTTCTGTCTGAGTTTGTTTTCAAGGGTTGGTTAACAAAATCATGTAAAATACATTTTGTGGATGTATCATGTTGGTGAAGCATTTTTTTAAAATATTTTTTGATTTTTTTGTAAATATGCTAATCCGATATTTTTGTCACTTTTATACAAACATTTGTGTGACGCTCGGGTCGCATGCCGGCGATCAGTGGCATGTTCCCAAGATTCAGAAGATCGAGGAGGTAACGTTCAGGTAAAAGTATTTAATGTAGCTCAAAACAAAGATGAGTGCCGCTGGGAAGGCGGCATAAGGAAGGCTATGCAAAAAACAAAACTAAAACTGACAGGTGCAAAACAACAAAACGGAATGCTGGAATACAGCAAAACTCACGGCAGGAGGAAAGAGCGTCCACATGAATAATATCCATTCCAAACAAAGTGCCGACAAAGAATGGTGGCTCACACTCAACTTAAATAGAACAGATTGCAAACCGAAAACAGGTAAGGGGAAATGCCCTGGGCAAGATGTGTGAAGCGGTCACGAAAAAACAACACAATAGGAAGTGCCACCGAAAGAAAAGCACAGGACAGGAACCAACACAAAACACAGGAGAACACTAACAAAAAGGCACAACAATTTGTGGATGTCTGAAGCATTTATCAAGGAACAACTCCATAAATTTTGGTGCGGTTACATAACGTTTTTTTTATTATTATTCAGATTTTTAGAAAATATCGCATGCCTATATTTTTTGAATTTTTCAACAAAACGTTGTGGAAAGGTGGTGCCTATATAAAGGAACAACACCTTAAAGGGGAACTGCATTGTTTGGGGAATTTTGCCTATCATTCAAAATCCTTATGTGAGACAAGCACACATAAGTTTCTTCTTTGTATGCATTATAGCTTGTAAATAAACGCTAGAATAACTCAGCAAACAATGGAGTCAATGTGATGTGTTTTATCCCACCTATAAAATGCTCTAAAACATCCATCAACATTTTGTATACATGTTGTAAGAGTATACTGTATGCCACACTGCAAAAAGTCAGTGTTCAAAAACAAGAAAAACAAAAACAAAAATTAGGGGTATTTTACTTGAACTAAGCAAAATTATCTGCCAATAGAACAAGAAAATTTGGCTTGTCAAGACTTTCCAAAACAAGTAAAATTAGCTAACCTCAATGAACCCCAAAATACCTTAAAATAAGTATATTCTCACTAATAACAAGTGCACTTTTCTTGATAGAAAAAACTAATATGAGACCCTTTTTCTCAATATGTGAAAAATATTCTTAAATTAAGTAAATGCTAGTGCCATTATCTTGACATAATGATATGCGCTCGGCATTACATTTCTTGAAACCAGCAAACTTATACTAAAAACTAGTTTATTGTTCTTAATGGAAAGGCAACAAGGCAACTGCTTGTTACTCTCGGGGTCTCCTAGCCGCTCAGGCAAATCATGTTGTCTAAAAGGGCATTTTCCCATCGATAACAGCCCTTTGAGACACTTGTGATTTAGGGCTATATAAATAAACATTGATTGATTGATTGATTGATAACATAACATCATCGCGCCAAGTGTGTGCTCTTTCAGTCAATTAGTGCGCAAGGAATATATATATTAGGGCTGCAACAACTAATCGATTAAATCGATTATAAAAATAGTTGTCGATTAATTTAGTCATCGATTCGTTGGATCTTGGCTATGCGCATACGCACAGGCAATTATTATTATTATTTTTTTTTTAATTAAATTTTTTTTTTTTTAAATTTTTTATTTATTTTTATAAACCTTTATTTATAAACTGCAACATGTACACACAGCTGAGAAACAATAATCAAAATAAGTATGGTGCCAGTATGCTGTTTTTTTTCAATAAAATACTGGAAAGGATAGAAATTTAGTTTGTCTCTTTTATCCGATTATTAATCGAAGTAATAATCGACAGATTAATCGATTATCAAATTAATCGTTAGTTGCAGCCCTAATATATATATATATATATATATATATATATATATATATGTATATATATATATATATATATATATATATATATATATATATATATATATATATATATATATATATATATATATATATATATATATATATATATATATATATATATATATATATATATATATATATATATATATATATATATATATATATATATATATATATATATATATATATATATATATATATATATATCCATTTACAGCCTGGCCCCGGACAATTTTTTTTTTTTATTGTAATTTTGAAGAATTTATCTGAATGTGCTTGACTATTTCTGTTAAAAATTGTTTGAAATGTCAAATGTCAAATGTTTAAATATTAACTGTCAGTTTACTGTACTGTGCCAACTGTACTACTATAAGAGTACATATTTTCTATTGTTTCATTGAAAATAAAACAGCAAAGTCCATTTGGCTGTCATCAGTTTTAATTATGAGACACAATTGTGTAAAAGTCATGATTTTTTATTTCATGCTTGAAATAAGAAATTATTACTTTGAAAAAGCAGTTTTATACTTGTGAGTGTTGATGACACAGCTTTGCAACACTTGATATTCTAGTTTCAAGCATGTTTTACTCAATATAGGTCACCAAATCTCAGCTACAAGTTGTAATATCTTACTGAGATAATTTAGGACCAAAACCCTTTAAACAAGTAAAACACTCTAACATAAAATCTGCTTAGTGAGAAGAATGATCTTATCAGACAGAGAATAAGAAAATATCACCCTTATTTGAGATATTTAATCTTACTTAGATTTAATTTTTTCAGTGTATTAACATATAGTGCACATTTGATAAGGAGGGTATCATGATCCCACATGACAGTTGTGATTTTGTTTGCTACTTTCCTTAAAACAAGTAAAACACTCTAACATAAAATCTGCTTAGTGAGAAGAATTATCTTATCAGACAGAAAATAAGCAAATTATTTGAGATATTTAATCTTACTTATATTTCAGTTTTTGCAGTGCATGTAGTAACAGGCACATTCATAATAGTTAAGTTAAGTTAAAGTTAAAGTACTAATGATTGTTACACACTATCACTACCATGAATTGATTTACGTGGACCCCGACTTAAACAAGTAGAAAAACTTATACGGGTGTTACCATTTAGTGGTCAATTGTACGGAATATGTACTGTACTGTGCAATCTACTAATAAAAGCTTCAATCAATCAAAAAACTAGGTGTGGTGAAATTTTTCCTCTGCATTTGACCCATCCCCTTAGACTTACAAAATCTTTATTGTCCCCGAGGGGCAATTTTGTTTGCAGCAGTAGTCATTAAAAAAAAGTTTCAACAGTAAAACGAGGTACAACAGTAAAAACGAGGTACAACAGTAAAAACAAGGTACAACAGTAAAAACAAGGTACAAATACATAAAATACATACAACATACAAACCATCATGAAGGCATTGAGCTAAAAACAAAAAACATTTGTTATACAATAAAAACTAATCATAAATGATAAATGGGTTATACTTGTATAGCGCTTTTCTACCTTCAAGGTACTCAAAGCGCTTTGACAGTATTTCCACATTCACCCATTCACACACACATTCACACACTGATGGAGGGAGCTGCCATGCAAGGCGCTACCAGCACCCATCAGGAGCAAGGGTGAAGTGTCTTGCCCAAGGACACAACGGACGTGACTAGGATGGTAGAAGGTGGGGATTGAACCCCAGTAACCAGCAACCCTCCGATTGCTGGCACGGCCACTCTACCAACTTTGCCACGCCGTCCAATCATCACACGTCGCTTCCCACTAAAGTGACTGCATAGCAGCTAAGCTTTTTTAAGAAGCTCATTTATAAAGTCAACAGCTGAGTGAACAAAGGATCTTATGTATCTGTTGTTTTTGGCCTTTCTATTACTAGGGGCGTACCTGCATCCTGAGGGCAAGAGTCTAAAAAGAGAGGGTGCTGAGGGTTGACCAGAATGGCCTTTGCCTTCTGGATGACTCTGGCCTGATAGATCTGGTTCAGGGGGTTTAACGTAGTGCCTATGGTCTTTTGGCACACCTTGATTATACCACCTAGTCTGTTTTTATTGGCCACACTGAGGTTACCAAACCAGGAAGTGATAGAATAAGTTAAAATAGACTCAATACAAGATGAATAGAACATCCTCATCAGTGTCCTATCAACCTGAAAGCCCCTCAGTCTCCTCAAGAAAGTCAGTGTTGGCATCAAAGGTCAATTTATTGTCTAAAATTGTGCCTAGATACTTGTATTCACGGACTATCTCAACAGCAGAGCCATTAATGAGAATGGGTGCTTTGGCAGGGGGATCACGGCGAAAGTCAATGCACATCTCCTTTGTTTTATCGCCATTAAGCTCCAGGTACGAATCATCACACCATTTGATGAAGTTCTCCAGAACAGGACCGTGGTCTGACTCTTTGTCCTGCAGGAGGCTGACTATGACCGAGTCGTCGCCGAACTTAATGATGTACCTTGACTGAAGTGTGCTCTGACAGTCATTTGTATACAGTACAAACAGCAGGGGGGACAGGACCCGTCCCTGGGGTGATCCTGTGGAGCATAAGCGAGCATCAGACAGTGTGCTATTAACACGGGTCCTCTGTGATCTTGAGGTGAGAAAGTCCACTAGCCAGCATATAGTACCAAAGTCAATATTGGACATATTCAGCAGTCTTTGAGCCAGAATGTGTGGCTGCATGCAGTCGAACGCAGAAGAAAAATCCACAAAGCATAAGCGTGCATGTGTTTTATTTCCATCTAGATGCCCAACAACAAGGTGTAGTAATGTTGCTATGGCATCATCCACACCTTTCCTGGGCTGATAAGCAAACTGTAATCAGAATCAGAATCAGAATAGTTTTATTGCCATTGTTTGAGAACGGGTTCACAAACTAGGAATTTTTCTTGGTGCAATCGTGCAACATAAAACACATATAACACATATTTGGTAATAAAATGAGCTGTAACTGAGCTGTCAGATAGACTTAGAAGGAATTCAAGGAATTCAAGGAGCTGCTGTTAGGAGTTATTGTTCATTTGCCTGATGGCCGAGGGGAAAAAACTGTTCAGGTGGCGGGAGGTGTGGGTCTGGATGGAGCGTAGTCTCCTGCCTGAGGGGAGAGGTGAGAATAGTTTGTGTCCAGGGTGAGAAGAGTCAGCTGTGATCCGACCCACACGCCTCCTGGTCCTGGAGGAGAACAAGTCCTGGAGGGATGGGAGCTTGCAGTCAATCACCTTCTCAGCAGCACGTACGATGCGCTGCAGTCTATGATTAACCTGGACTGTGGCGCCGGGGAACCGCACTGTGATGGAGGAGGTCAGGATGGACTCTATGATGGCTGAGTAAAACTGCACCAGCATCTCGGTCGGCACCTTAAGTTTCCTCAGCTGCCGCAGTAAGTACATCCTCTGCTGGGCCTTCTTGATGAGGGAGCTGATGGTCGGCTCCCACTTGAGGTCCTGGGTGATGGTGGTGCCCAAGAAACGGAAGGAGTCCACAATGGGGACGGGGGTGGAAGAGTCAATCAGGGTGAGGGGGGATGGTGGGGCTGTGACTTTCCTGAAGTCCATGATCATCTCCACTGTTTTCTGGGCTGCACCAGGACGTCAGCCGGTCCACCTCTCTCCTGTAGGCGGACTCATCGCCGTTCGAGATGAGCCCGATGAGGGTGGTGTCATCCTCAAACTTGAGCAGTTTTACGGATTGGTGACTGGAGGTGCAGCAGTTTGTATACAGGGAGAAGAGCCAGGGGGAGAGTACACAGCCCTGAGGAGTACCAATGTTTGTGGTTCGACTGTCCGAGACAATCTTCCCCAGCCGCACATGCTGTCTTCGGTCTGTCAGGAAGTCATTGATCCAACTCCAGAGGGAGTCGGGTACACTGAGCTGGTAGAGCTTGTCTCGTAGCAGTCCAGGGAGGATGGTGTTGAAGGCAGAGCTGAAGTCCACAAACAGGATCCTGGCGTAGGTTCCTGGGGAGTCCAGATGCTCCAGGATGAAGTGGAGGGCCAGGTTCACTGCATCATCCACAGACCTGTTGGCTCTATAGGCGAACTGCAGTGGGTCCAGGAGGGGGGCGTTGATGGCCTTGAGGTGGGGCAGGACCAAGCGCTCAAAGGACTTCATGACCACAGACGTCAGCGCGACCGGCCTGTAGTCATTTAGTCCTGTGATCCGTGCTTTCTTGGCGACAGGGACAATGGTGGAGGTCTTAAAGCAGGACGGCACGCGGCATAGCTCCAGAGAGGTGTTAAAAATGTCAGTGAAGACAGGAGCCAGCTGGTCCGCACAGTGTCTGAGAGTGGAGGGGGAGACACCATCCGGCCCGGGGGCCTACCGCGTATTCAGCTTCAAGAACTGCCGGCGTACATCCTCTTCTTTGATGGAGAGGGCCTTTACAGTCCTATGATGTTTTTGGAGTCCTGTGATATCCTTGGAGTCCTTTGAGTCCCTTAACTCCTTTAATGAAGTGCTGGCATTGGTGGGGAGGGTGATGGTGGGGGGAGCAGGGCTTTGATGAGCTGAAGGCCGTTCATGACGACAGTAATGTGTGTTGAGGCCCTGAGCGAGAGTCCGGTCATTCAGGGCCTGGGGGGTTTTGGGCTTATAGTTCGTAAGGGCCCTTAGACCTCTCCAAACTGCCACAGAATCATTGGAGCGGAACAGTTCCTGTAGACGGTTATAGTACATAGATTTAGCTTTCTCTACTTCCCTGTTGAAGTGGTACTTCGCTTCTCTGTATGTACTCCGGTCCCCGCTTCTCCACGCAGCCTCCTTCTTCTTGCGCAGCTGTTGGAGCTTGGGTGTGAACCAGGGCTTGTCGTTGTTATAACAAACCCTGGTGCGCGTTGGAATGATGTGCGCCTCATTGAACTGTATGTATGAGGTCACAGTGTCCGTATACTCGTCCAGATTGTCCGTGGCCGCTCCAATTGCCTCCCAGTCTGTAGTCTCCCAGCAAGCACGCAACTCGTCCACGGACTCGGTGAAACACTTAATGGTCCTCATAACAGGTTAAGCCAGTTTCAGTCTCTGTCTGTATGAAGGGATTAAGTAATGGGTCAATTGCATCCTGGGTCATGACCATTAAACTCTGCTTCACTATTTTCTTGAAGCTTTTCATCACCAGGGAGGTCAATGCCACGGGGCGGTAGTCATTCAGCCCCCTTGGTGATGGGACCTTTGCAACAGGTATTACAAGGGACTCCTTCCATAATTTGGGGACACAGTTATGTGATAGACAGTTGTAAGATGTGAGAGAAAATGCCACATAAAAACAGACCACATTCTTTAAGTATTTTACCACTAATGCAGTCAGGCCCCTGGCTTTTCCTCACATTTGTCTGCTCAAATGTTCTCCAGACATCCATTTCATTAATCTGAATCTGACTGCTCACAGGGGCACCTCTGAATTCAGATAGTTAATTACTGAAATCATGAGAATCAAATCTCAAATAGAACTGGTTTAACTCATCTGCTAGTACAGAATCAGGCTTGTGGGGGTTAGACAGACCTTTTTTGGAGTCTTGCAATCGGACCATGGACTTAATTCCCCTCCAAGCAAAGCGGGAACTACCATTTTTTAGTTCTTCCTCTACCTTATCTTTATTCTGTAGCTTGGCCATTTTCATGTCTTTTTTGACCAGCTTGTGAGCTTCTCTTTGTTTTCCAATATCACCCTGATAAAAAGCCAACTTTTTCAAGTTTAAGGAATTTTTAAGGGATTTGCTAACCCATGGCTTATTATTTGGGTATACTTTAATTATCTTCCTAGGGGTAGTAATTTCCTCACAAAATGTAATATAACTTGTCACAGTGTCACTCAGTTTGTTCAAGTCCTTACAAGAGTCTTTAAAAACATCCCAATTGGTGCTGTCATAGCAACCATTTAGTTCACGAATAGAGAACTGCAACGCATACTTGATCTTCAGCGATACAGGTCACACCGAGGGTGCCAGTATAAAAACCTTTAACATTGTTAGAAATATACGCCACATTGTGAATCCACACCAAACAAGAATGACAAACACATTTTGTTATTTAATAAGAAGCCAAAAGTGCAAAAACAATAATGTTCGTGTTGGAGGAGTTGTGAATGAATGAAATATGAAATCCGTGCTGCAGTCTGCAGTTGTACCTAATGTTGTGGCCCAGCAGCGACTGCAGCACGGATTTCATATTTCATTCATTCACAACTCCTCCAACACGAACATTATTGTTTTTGCACTTTTGGCTTCTTATTACACACACACACACACACACACACACACACACACACACACACACACACACACACACACACACACACACACACACACACACACACACACACACACACACACACACACACACACACACACACAAACACACCTTGTAGCGTCCCGGAAGAGTTACTGCTGCAAAGGGTTCTGGGTATTTGTTCTGTTGTGTTTATGTTGTGTTACTGTGCGGATGTTCTCCCGAAATGTGTTTGTCATTCTTGTTTGGTGTGGATTCACAGTGTGGCGCATATTTCTAACAATGTTAAAGTTGCTTATACGGCCACTCTCAGTGTAAACTGTATCGCTGTTGATGAAGTATGCGTTGCATTCACGTGTGTGTGCGTGCAGGAGCCGCACATATCTTGTGCCTGGGCGGGCACGTTGTTAGAAGGGATGAAAAGCGGATGTGACGTCAGCTCGTAGAGGACATTAAAAGCAGTGCATTCAATTTTTTTAAAAATTGTATTTGATATGCCATTGATATTTTTTAATTTTTATTATTATTGTTTGAAACTCGATTTTGCATGTCACTATAAAGTTATATAAGCCTTGCTTGTTCAATATTTAATGCAAAACTTGTTTGGGTCCCTATCAAAAAGGTTAATTTGTTCAACTTTGGCCCGCGGCTTTGTTCAGTTTTAAATACTGGCCCACTCTGTATTTGAGTTTGACACCCCTGCTCTAAGTTGAATGTCAAAGTTGACCAACTTCTCGGTTGAAGTACACAAACTTCTGCTATTAAAGGCCTACTGAAACCCACTACTACCGACCACGCAGTCTGATAGTTTATATATCAATGATGAAATCTTAACATTGCAACACATGCCAATACGGCCGGGTTAACTTATAAAGTGACATTTAAAATTTCCCGGGAAATATCCGGCTGAAACGTCGCGGTATGATGACGTATGCGTGTGACGAAGTCAGAGTAACGGAAGTTATGGTACCCCGTAGAATCCTATACAAAAAGCTCTGTTTTCCTTTCATAATTCCACAGTATTCTGGACATCTTTTGCAATTTGTTTAATGAACAATGAAGGCTGCAAAGAAGACAGTTGTAGGTGGGATCGGTGTATTAGCAGCGGACTACAGCAACACAACCAGGAGGACTTTGTTGGAGAGCAGACGCGCTAGCCGCCGACCTCACCTTGACTTCCTACGTCTCCGGGCCGCCAAACGCATCGGGTGAAGTCCTTCGTCCTTCTGCCGATCGCTGTAACGCAGGTGAGCACGGGTGTTGATGAGCAGATGAGGGCTGGCTGGCGTAGGTGGAGAGCTAATGTTTTTAGCATAGCTCTGTTCGGTCCGGTTGCTAAGTTGCTAAGTTAGCTTCAATGGTGTCGTTAGCACAGCATTGTTAACCTTCGCCAGCCTGGAAAGCATTAACCGTGTATTTACATGTCCACGGTTTAATAGTATTGTTGATTTTCTATCTATCCTTCCAGTCAGGGGTTTATTTTTTTTGTTTCTATATGCAGTTAAAGCACGATGCTATCACGTTAGCTCGTAGCTAAAGCATTTCGCCGATGTATTGTCGTGGAGATAAAAGGCACTGAATGTCCATTTCGCGTTCTCGACTCTCATTTTCAAGAGGATTCGCGTTCTCGACTCTCATTTTCAAGAGGATATAGTATCCGAGGTGGTTTAAAATACAAATCCGTGATCCACAATAGAAAAAGGAGAGTGTGGAATCCAATGAGCCAGCTTGTACCTAAGTTACGGTCAGAGCGAAAAAAGATACGTCCATCACTGCCTCTCAAGTCCTTCACTGTAACGTTCCTCATCTACGAATCTTTCATCCTCGCTCAAATTAATGGGGTAATCGTCACTTTCTCGGTCCGAATCTCTCTCGCTCCATTGTAAACAATGGGGAATTGTGAGGAATACTAGCTCCTGTGACGTCACGCTACTTCCGGTACAGGCAAGGCTTTTTTTATCAGCGAGCAAAAGTTGTGAACTTTATCGTCGATTTTCTCTACTAAATCCTTTTAGCAAAAATATGGCAATATCGCGAAATGATCAAGTATCACACATAGAATGGATCTGCTATTCCCGTTTAAATTTAAAAAAAACATTTCAGTAGGCCTTTAAGGTGAGATGCATGATTTACAGTATGAACAATAATTAACTTTCACCAACTCAGAAGCGATGCAATTCACCAGTTTAGTATGTCAATATAGAAGCGGTAGCTAGTTAGCTCTCTGGGATCACGGCACCGCTAAAAGTAGGTCCTAGGTGTTAGAGCTTATAATAACATTATCGATGTGGGATCTGAGCCGAGGATGTCGTTGTGGCTTGTGCAGCCCTTTGAGACATTTGTGATTAAGGGCTATATAAGTAAACTTTGATTGATTGATTGATTGATCGTTAATACTTGGTTAATGTTCAGGTCACAAAATGTAAATGAAGTATTGTTGTGGGTTTTTGGCAGTTTTTTTAGAGGGCTTTATGGGCGCATAGAAGACTCCCATCAGCTTCATTGTTAGCCACCTTGTACTTGCCGTATATTATGAATTATAATGCATAAAAGTAAGAAAAAACATGTGTACTTGTCTTACATAGGGATTGTGAATGAAAGGCAAAATTCCTCCCAAAAAGTGCAATTCCCCTTTAAATTTTGGTGTGGTTACAGGAATTTTTAAAAAAAGAATGATAAAAATCTAATATTTTTTAAAAACCTTTCCACAAAACCTTGTCAATGGATAGTGCATGAATGAAGGAACCACATCTTATGTGATACAGGAAGTTGTTTTTTTTGTCTCGATTTTTCAGAAATGTGGCAATCCGATATTTTTTTTTCACTTTTCTACGGAACTTTGCCGATGGGTGGTCATTTATGAAGAAACAACCCCTTACATGTTGGTTCGTTACAGGAAGTATTCGATTTTTTTTTCTATTCATTTTTTGTAAACATGACAATTCGATATTTTTTTCACTTTTGTTAGTGTTTTTTTTTTTTTTTTTTTTTAACCATTTGACTCTTACTTAGTAGTTAAAATGACAGAAACAGAAAACAATTTCGTAGGAGACTATGGTACTGCTATGACCCTACATACATGGACTGTTAAGTGCTCTACTAACATACAGACAGATAATTAAACACAAATCTCAACTTTAGAGTTTGGAGCAAGTATACATTAGCGGTATTGTCTTTAATTGCAGTTTTATTGGTTTGTTCGTGTGTTGCCAAAATGACAAAAAACATTCCTGGCAAACTTTATGGGTTAATTTTTTCTCTTTTCTTAGTTATTTTTGTTTTTGCGTTTGCGTCAGAAATTGTAGAATCCGTCTCATCCTGACATTGATGTCATCACACTATTCCTTCAGTACCTTCTAAGTGTCCTGTGTTTCTTTCTCAGGTGTCAGCATGGTTACATTGGCTCCAGGTGTGAGTACATCGACCTGGACTGGCAGATAGGAGAAAGGCGGCAAATAATCGTCATCAGTGTCATTGCGACACTCGTGCTCCTCATTCTCCTCATCTTGTTCTTCTTCTTCTGTTCACAGTGAGTCATTTGTCTAAAAAAAATTTGGAAGAAATGGTTAGCTGATCTATGACATTGGTCCTGTGCAACTGCTCAGGTTGGATTCTTTGGTTGTCGCCGTCTATTTTATGGGCAACATTTTACGAGACCCGAAACTACCACTCCCTATAGCACCTGCTTCATCTACCTTTTTATTACCGCCGCCAAACATGGAATGTGAAAATGTTGTGTTGGGATTGTAGTGTGTTGGTTAGTCAGGAACACACACAATCAGTCCTTTCAGGATTTCGCAATATTTTTTGGGGGGGCCCTATATGCCTGAAAAGTTGCAATGCTCCGAGGCTTGTTTTTGTCAATAACATTGAATCGATATGTGATTTTGTGAATTTGTTATGAATGTTTTAAATGTTCCTGGTAACCTTAACCTAAAAAAGCACAGGATTTTAACACAAATTGAAGAAAATACTGCATTGATGTTTTGCTCATTTTATGCCACACAGATTTAAAAGTAAACAGCACATTCTTAGAGCTCATTGTCAAAGTATTGTACAGTTTTATTTTACAAACCAGTGAAGTTGACACATTGTGTAATTTGTAAATAAAAACAGAATACAATGATTTGGAAATCCTTTTCAACCTATATTCAATTGAATAGACTGCAAAGATAAGATACTTAACGTTTGAACTGGAAAACTTTGTTGTTTTTTTTGCAAATATTAGCTCATTTGGAATTTGGTGCCTGCAACATGTTTCAAAAAAGCTGGCACAAGTGGCAAAAATACTGGGAAAGATGAGGAATGCTCATCAAACACTTGTTTGGAACGTATCACAGGTGAACAGGCTAATTGGGAACAGGTGGGTGCCATGATTGGGTAAAAAAAGCAGCTTCTATGAAATGCTCAGTCATTCACAAACAAGGATGGGGCGAGGGACACCACTTTGTCAACAAAGGCCTGAGCAAATTGTCGAACAGTTTAAGAACAACATTTGTCAACGAGCTGTTGCAAGGAATTTAGGGATTTCACCATCTACGGGGCGTAATATCATCAAAAGGTTCAGAGTATCTCGAGAAATCACTGCACGTGAGCGATGATATTATGGACCTTCGATATTATGGACCTTCGATCCCTCAGGATATCACCACATGGGCTCAGGAACACTTCAGAAAACCGCTGTCAGTAACTACAGTTTGTCGCTACATCTGTAAGTGCAAGTTAAAACCCTCCTATGCAAAGCCAAAGCCATTTATCAACAACACCCAGAAACGCCGGCGGCTTCACTGGGCCCGAGCTCATCTTAGATGGACTGATGCAAAGTGGAAAAGTGTTCTGTGGTCTGACAAGTCCACATTTCAAATAGTTTTTGGTAACTGTGGACGTCGTGTCCTCCGGAACAAAGATGAAAAAAACCATCCGGATTGTTATAGGCGCAAAGTTCAAAAGCCTGCATCTGTGATGGTATGGGGGTGTCTTAGTGCCCAAGGCATGGGTAACTTACACATCTGTGAAGGCACCATTAATGCTGAAAGGTACATACAGGTTTTGGAGCAATTTATGTTGCCATCCAAGCAACGTTATCATGGACGCCCCTGCTTATTTCAGCAAGACAATGCCAAGCCACGTTTTGCAACAGCGTGGCTTCATAGTATAAGAGTGTGGGTACTAGACTGGCCTTCCTGTAGTCCAGACCTGTCTTGAAAATATGTGGCGCATTATGAAGCCTAAAATACAACAAAGGAGACCCCGGACTGTTGAACAACTTAAGCTGTACATCAAGCAAGAATGGGAAATAATTCCATCTGAAAAGCTTAAAAAAATTGGTCTCCTCAGTTCCCAAATGTTGTTAAAAGGAAAGGTCATTTAACACAGTGGTAAAAATGCCCCTGTGCCAACTTTTTTGCAATGTGTTGCTACCATTAAATTCTAAGTTAATGATTATTTCCAAAAAAAAAAAACGTTTCTCAGTTCCAACATTAAATATCTCGTTTTTGCAGTCTATTCAATTGATTATGAGTTGAAAAGGATTTGCAAATCATTGTACCGGTATTCTTTTTTTTTTTTTTTACAATTTACACCACTAGCCAACTTCACTGGTTTTGGGTTTTGTATTACCAATATTAGTAATAATTAATTATACTTACAGAAAGAAACACCACCAAAAGCTTCCTGATTGTTGGCTGTCTGCTCTGTCCTATGAAACGATAATGTATACTTATTGTTTCTGTGTCAGTCGCAGGTCCAGATTGTGCCGGAAGAAGGGACGGCAGACGGAGGAATCAAGGAACGGGGCCGAGAAGCTTCATATGATGGACACCAGTGGACACACCTTAACATCAGACCCAGTGGAACCTTTAAACAACAACAATGATGTATGAGATGAGAGCGGGTATCCGACTGCCTAGATTCAGTTTGGGGACATTGTCCTTAGGATACATAAGGACAACAAAGGTCCATATCCCTCTGGGCTGGTCAGGAATGTGTCCTCCAGAGTCTGTCCAAGATGGATATCATGAGGCTGCAACCGTGAAGAAGCAGGAGACACTTTGTTGGATTTACCCTAAAGACAAGCTGGATATAAACATTCAGCGGGTGTATTCTTTTATTCCCTTGCCGAGGAGCAAGAGGCGGTCGCAGCCTTTGAAGAGCTGCCAACTGCTGTGGGCTAAACAAATACATTGTTGCTGTGATGGAAAAAGCTGCAGCACAGGTGGCAGGTGGTGATAACAGTTGCTTAGGTTACTTGACTTCATATTGTATACAAATACTTTATAATTGGTTTAAATCAACACTTAGCGTCAGTTCATTGTTGAGCCATAAAACTTGCACATGTCCTGTACTAAGACATGTTTCTAGTCAACGTTAACAATACACAGAGCAAATCTAATCCCAAATCCTAAATCAAAGAACAAACCCTAACCTGAGTTCCGAAACCCTAAACCCTAACGCTAACCACATGGTACACAATCCTTAAACCTAAGGGCAAACATTTAACCAAATGTATGTACCAGTTTTCAAACTACCTGCATTATTTTTGATCGCTTTTGCCATCAATTACCATGGACTATAGAGTGCACATAAATATAAGCCACACCCACTTACTTTTTGGACAAATTCTAAGTCTAAAAGCCACACAGGCGACATTGAGCTCTCTCCGTCCTTCTCCTGCTCCTGCGCACTGAATCTCCTGAAGTTGCCTTCTTTGGCCTTCCGTTAGTGGTGGTAGAGTTCCGGCGGCCGTTTCCTTTTTCAATGGCCGGGTTGACCATCTTCGGCTTTGGGGGTCTGCGTCTTCTGCATTTCATCGTTTCTTCTCCCTGACGAGGGTGAGTCCATAACGCACTACAGTAAATGGCTGACTGAATGATTGTGTGAGTGCGATTCATTTAATGTGAAACAGTTTCATTAGTCCACCAGGACCCGTTTGGCAATTTAATCGATCTAATGTGACAAGGCTAAATTCATTGGTGGAATGAAAGGCTCGTGAACACAAAATATACACAAAATAGCTGCAGCATCACATAAAGCACAGAGTTCAAAGTGTGGAAAATAAGTAGCGGCTTATAAACCGGAAATTACGGTAGATAGGGCTAACATCATTTGCTGTACATTAGGGTTAATCCTAAACCTAAGGGCTAACACTGACTACTAACACTAAACTTAAACCCAACCTGTCATCAGTTATTCAATTATTTGCCATCCAATTTCTACAATGTTGGTTGTTTTTTGGTGAACAAAAATATTTCTACCCCTAACTCTAACTTGAACCCTACGTGTCCTACAACTGTTTGGATCATCTATTGTACTATCTGGGATTTATAGATGTTTATTTTAGAAGTACTTAGTTCTGATGTTAGATGAGCTAACGAAGTTAATGGTACCTTTCTGGCTCACGGTTCTTACAGTTTTTACTTACCCTCGTATCTAATCAAATTGGTATGCTCAATTTGTTTACCTTCACAAGCAACCTATTGGTAAATATGAAAGGACACCGTTTGAGACTCCAAACTTGAAGAAGTACGCACAAAGGAGGGTTTGTACCTGAGAATATATTTGAGAGCCAGGCAGCGTCCGAGTGGAACAACCGAGCCAGTGTGGAGTGGAGGGAGAGTGGTCCAATGTTTGCATGGCTCACTGAATGTTAAAGAGAAAAGTTAATGAAGTCTGCTCACTTATTTAAGACTCACATGTTTGCATTACATTGGTTTGCTGTTTGTATTTATATGAAGACTCACAATATCAACCATAAAACTAATACAGCTATGCATGTGCTGTCGTTGTTTTATTATTGTTATTATTTTTCAAGAGA
Organism: Entelurus aequoreus; assembly: GCF_033978785.1. NCBI lineage: Eukaryota > Metazoa > Chordata > Actinopteri > Syngnathiformes > Syngnathidae > Entelurus > Entelurus aequoreus. The sequence goes on along the minus strand of NC_084751.1, from coordinate 24,972,781 downwards.
CGGATGAATACCATCAATTGGTTACAGTGCGGTGTTGGTATGTGGTAATATTACCAAGCGCATCTAACAGGGTAATGTCACATGAGTCGACACATTTCGGCACTGATGGTGTGAAAACTGTGCAGTATTTGGACCTGAGTAGGATAAGAACTACAGTACGTTAAAATTGTAATAAAACAGATACACAATCTTATATGAATAAACACTTCCAAACTGATTATATCCATCTGTGTTTAAATAATAATAATATTTATAACGACAATAAATGTATGTAGATGTTTTATGTACAGACTAGGTTGTCCCGATACCGCTACCAAAATGTATTTCGATACTTTTCGATACTTTTTGATATTTTTCTAAATAAAGGGGACCGCAAAAAATGGCATTATTGGCTTTATTTGAACAAAAAAATCTTATGGCACATTAAACATATGTTTCTTATTGCAATTTTGTTCTTAAACAAAATAGTGAACATACAACACAACTTTTCTTTTATTAGTAAATAAACAAAGGCTCTTAATTTAGCTGTTGACATATGCAGTAACATATTGTGTTTGATTGATTGAGAAGTTTATTGAAATCTTAAAGTGTCATTTCTCATTCTATTATTTTTTAAAAATGATTAAGGACAATTGGTAGAACATGAATTAATAATCTACTTGTTCATTTACTGTTAATATCTGCTTACTTCCTCTTTTACCATGTTCTATCTATTCTGTTAAAAATGTAATTACCACTTATTCTTCTGTTGTTTGGATGCTTTATATTAGTTTTGGATGATACCACAAATTTGGGTATCAATCCAATACCAGGTGATCATACAATGGTCATAATTGAAGTACTCATGTGTCCAGGGACATATTTCCTGAGTTTATAAACAAAATATACATTTTTAAAAAACTAAAAAAGATTTTGTGATGCTAAAAAATATTGTGTTGTGTACCGGGGTGGAGGGTACCGGTACTTTTTAGTGGCGGTATTGTACCGAATATAATTCATTAGTATCGCGGTACAATACTAATACCGGTATACCATACAACCCTATGTACAGTACATAAAAACATATTTGTAAAAATTTTAAATTGATTCATTTCATGTGTTTCCTTCTTTACATTTTTTATTTATTTAATTTTTTAACCCTGTGGGGCATATTTGATTTAACAGAAGCAGAGTGGGGCCAGGACAAAAAAGTCCTCAAGGAGTTAGGAGTGTATGAAAAATAATTGTTGATTTATTGAAACAATTTGAAATAAAACATATTAAAATTGATCTTGGGGGGAAAAAAAAACCTCCCAGGGGAAACAAATTCCATTCATAATAACACAACCAAACTTATGGCACAAAAATAGAGCACATATTTTCCAAAAATCACACAAAAAAGTCCTTCAATATACTCCAAAAGGTTAAAAACATATGTTTGGTTAACTCCATTATATTAAAAGTTTACCTGCAAATGACAACCAGAGTAACAAAGAAAAAATCATTAGAAATGAAATAAAACTAATTAAAAAGTAGCATTGCCTTGCAGGTGTACCTAATTAGGTGTCCGGTAAGAGCATGTTGATGAGACAGTGATTTAATCGCATCTTAATTGTATTTCTATTCTATGTATGCAGATTACGTGTCAAAAGCATACAATGGGATTTTAGTAATTTTCTTAATTAAAACAAAAATGAAAATAAATGGTCCATTCCATACATACGTTCAAACCCACCAAAGACTATAAAAATGGGACCCATTACCTCCCTGCTTGGCACTCAGCATCAAGGGTTGGAATTGGGGGTTAAATCATCAAAATGATTCCCGAGCGCGGCCACCGCTGCTGCTCACTGCTCCCCTCACCTCCCAGGGGGTGGAACAAGGGGATAGGTCAAATGCAGAGGGTAATTTCACCACACCTAGTGTGTGTGTGACTAACAGTGGTACTTTAACTTTAACTTTAACTTTAAATATGTTTATGTCGTAAATGAGAAGTAGGAAAATATTTTTTCATTGAAAAGAATGTGTGTCACATCCGGCGGTCTGCCATGAAGGTGCCATGACTTTGACCTAATTTCAGGTGACCATTGTTTACCTTTCCACGCGAGGCTGTGGAATGTGTGGAAGTTTCTATACGAGGGGTGTGTCTCCAGCTTTGATAAGGTGGAAAGATAGCTGTCCACACACATTTATTGACGCAGACACACTGAGCGCAGTCCTCAATCCTCACACTAACATGTGCTCCACTGTGGTATGTACGTGTGTGTGCGTGTGTGTGTGTGTGTGTGTGTGTGTGTGTGTGTGTGTGTGTGTGTGTGTGTGTGTGTGTGTGTGTGTGTGTGTGTGTGTGTGTGTGTGTGTGTGTGTGTGTGTGTGTGTGCAACAGCTGTGATGAGACCAATCACAAACACTTGTTTTACTATAAAAACAAAACAATGGATATGTGTGGTGGTAAACTTTCAAGGTAAATGGAATGTATTCCACTGGAGGTCAGCAAAGCTCCCCTCTCAAACTAAACACTCACCTGCCACAGCATTAGGTACACTACACCTGCACAGTGTACGACATTCAGAGCAAGAGTTGTATCAAATACAAACCCCGTTTCCATATGAGTTGGGAAATTGTGTTAGATGTAAATATAAACGGAATACAATGATTTGCAAATCATTTTCAACCCATATTCAACTGAATATGCTACAAAGACAACATATTTGATGTTCAAACTGATAAACATTTTTTTTTTTGCAAATAATCATTAACTTTGGAATTTGATGCCGGCAACATGTGACAAAGAAGTTGGGAAAGGTGGCAATAAATACTGATAAAGTTGAGGAATGCTCATCAAACACTTATTTGGAACATCCCACAGGTGAACAGGCAAATTGGGAACAGGTGGGTGCCATGATTGGGTATAAAAGTAGATTCCATGAAATGCTCAGTCATTCACAAACAAGGATGGGGCGAGGGTCACCACTTTGTCAACAAATGCGTGAGCAAATTTTTGAACAGTTTAAGAAAAAACTTTCTCAATCAGCTATTGCAAGGAATTTAGGGATTTCACCATCTACGGTCCGTAATATCATCAAAGGGTTCAGAGAATCTGGAGAAATCACTGCACGTAAGCAGCTAAGCCTGTGACCTTCGATCCCTCAGGCTGTACTACATCAACAAGCGACTTCAGTGTAGCATGAGCATGCTAGCAGTTAACAAGTGTCACATACCAAGTTATATGACTCTATGGTGTATGGATATGGAATTAGAGAAATAAAAGTACAATTATCCTTCATTCCACACTCCATCCAGCTGTATAATCACTCGTCATACAGCAATAGATGACATCTGCCTATTACCTGACACCTGACATGTTAGCTACTTCTCTTTGTTTATAATGTCTATTTTCTATTTCCTGCTGGACCTACTCTCTATTTTATGCTGCTGCTGTCATATAGACTGTATATACTGTAATATTGTACATGGTCATTGGTTTATATTGTATATATGTTATAGACATAATATAATATATCTGTATATAAATTACTCTGTACACATATTATGTATATATTCGTATATATGTTAGATTTTTTTTATTGCTATATTAGTCTATTTATACCTGCATTGTCCTTTCCATCATTGTAACTGAGCTACTGTGTTGAACAATTTCCCTTGTGGATCATTAAAGTTTGTCTAAGTCTAAGTCTAAGTCTAATTAGCAAAAAAAAAAAGTTAGCACTTTATTGGTAGCATGCTAACATGAGCATGCTACCAGTTAACAAGTGTCACATACCAAGTTATATGACTCTATGGTGTATGGATATGGAATTAGAGAAATAAAAGTACAATTAGCAAAAAAAAAAAGTTAGCACTTTATTGGTAGCATGCTAACATGAGCATGCTACCAGTTAACAAGTGTCACATACCAAGTTATATGACTCTAAGGTGTATGGCATCGTAAATAGAGGAAAAAAGTGTAAAATTAGATGAAAAAGGTAGCAAGTTTAAGTTAGCTTGCTAGCATGCTGTTGTTTGCATGCTAACAGTTAACAAGTGTCACATACCAAGTTATATGACTCTGGGCTAAATGGTTGCAAAACTAGCTAAAAAAGTTAGCATGCTAATCTTAGCATGCTAGCAAGCTAACGTGAGCATCGTAATAGTTAGCTCGTGCAACATACCAAGTTATATGACTCTAAGGTGTATCGCTATGGAATTAGAGAATTAAATGTACAATTAGCAAAATAAAAAAGTTAGCACTTTATTGTTAGCATGCTAACATGAGCATGCTAGCAATTAACAAGTGTCACATACCAAGTTATATGACTCTAAGGTGTATGGCTATGGAATTAGAGAAATAAATGTACAATTAGCCCAAAAAAAAAGTTAGCACTTTATTGGTAGCATGCTAACATGAGCATGCTAGCAGTTAACAAGTGTCACATACCAAGTTATATGACTCTAAGGTGTATGGCTATGGAATTAGAGAATTAAAAGTACATTTAGCAAAAAAAAGTTAGCACTCTATTGTTAGCATGCTAACATGAGCATGCTAGCAGTAAACAAATGTCACATGCCAAGTTATATGACTCTAAGGCAGGGGTCACCAACCTTTTTGAAACCAAGAGCTACTTCTTGGGTACTGATTAATGCGAAGGGCTACCAGTTTGATACACTCTTAAATAAATTGCCAGAAATAGCCAATTTGCTCAATTTACCTTTAAAGGCCTACTGAAACCCACTACTACCGACCACGCAGTCTGATAGTTTATATATCAATGATGAAATCTTAACATTGCAACACGTGCCAATACGGTCGGGTTAACTTATAAAGTGCAATTTTAAATTTCCCGCTAAACTTCCGGTTGAAAACGTCTATGTATGATGACGTATGCGCGTGACGTCAATCGTTGAAACGGAAGTATGCGGACACATTGAATCCAATACAAAAAGCTCTGTTTTCATCTCAAAATTCCACAGTATTCTGGACATCTGTGTTGGTGAATCTTTTGCAATTTGTTTAATGAACAATGAAGACTGCAGAGAAGAAAGTTGTAGGTGGGATCGGTGTATTAGCGGCGGACTACAGCAACACAACCAGGAGGACTTTGAGATGGATAGCAGACGCGCTAGCCGCCGACCTCACCTTGACTTCCTCCGTCTCCGGGCCGCCGACCGCATCTATGATCGGGTGAAGTCCTTCGTCGCGCCGTCGATCGCTGGAACGCAGGTCAGCACGGGTGTTGATGAGCAGATGAGGGCTGGCTGGCGTAGGTGGATAGCTAATGTTTTTAGCATAGCTCTGTGAGGTCCCGTTGCTAAGATAGCTTCAATGGCGTCGTTAGCAACAGCATTGTTAAGCTTCGCCAAGCTGGAAAGCATTAACCGTGTATTTACAGGTCCATGGTTTAATAGTATTGTTGATTTTCTGTCTATCCTTCCAGTCAGGGGCTTATTTCTTTTGTTTCTATATGCAGTTAAGCCCGATGCTATCACGTTAGCTCCGTAGCTAAAGTGTTTCGCCGATGTATTGTCGTGGGGATAAAAGTTACTGTGAATGTCCATTTCGCGTTCTCGACTCTCATTTTCAAGAGGATATAGTATCCGAGGTGGTTTAAAATACAAATCCATGATCCACAATAGAAAAAGGAGAGAGTGTGGAATCCAATGAGCCAGCTTGTACCTAAGTTACGGTCAGAGCGAAAAAAGATGTGTCCTGCACTGCACTCTAGTCCTTCACTCTCACGTTCCTCATCCACGAATCTTTCATCCTGTCTCAAATTAATGGAGTAATCGTCGCTTTCTCGGTCCGAATTGCTCTCGCTGCATTGTAAACAATGGGGAAATGTGAGGAGCCTTTCAACCTTTGACGTCACGCTACTTCCGGTACAGGCAAGGCTTTTTTTTATCAGCGACCAAAAGTTGCGAACTTTATCGTCGATGTTCTCTACTAAATCCTTTCAGCAAAAATATGGCAATATCGCGAAATGATCAAGTATGACACATAGAATGGAACTGCTATCCCCGTTTAAATAAAAACATTTCATTTCAGTAGGCCTTTAACTCTATGTTATTATTAATAATTAATGATATTTATCTTTGTGGAAACACTGATCATCTTAATGTTTTCTCACATTAAATATATATAGAAACAGATAAATATCAATATGCAACACTTTATTTTTATCTTTTCTCTAAGTGCACATTTTTCAAATTGAACATTTTCAAATGATCACTTCTAAGACAGTCTTGTGAAATCACAATATCCCATTTTAGCTAGCTAGCCACTAACATTTTTTTTAACAAATCATGAATTACTTTGCACCATGTTTGTACAAATAATAACTCATGTAAAATTAAAAAAATTTAAAAAATAATTTATGGAACATCATTAGTAATTTTTCCTGATTAAGATTATTTTAGAATTTTGATGACATGTTTTAAATAGGTTAAACTACAATCTGCACTTTGTTAGAACATATAACAAATTGGACCAAGCTACATTTCTAACAAAGACAAATCATTATTTCTTCTAGATTTTCCAGAACAAAAATGTTAAAAGAAATTCAAAAGACTTTAAAATAAGATTTAAATTTGATTCTACAGATTTTCTAGATTTGCCAGAATATTTTTTTTGAATTTTAATCATAATAAGTTTGAAGAATTATTTCACAAATATTGTTTGTCGAAAAAACAGAAGCTAAAATGAAGAATTAAATTAAAATGTATTTATTATTCTTTACAATAAAAAAAATAAATTTACTTGAACATTGATTTAAATTGTCAGGAAAGAAGAGGAAGGAATTTAAAAGGTAAAAAGGTATATGTGTTTAAAAATCCTAAAATAATTTTTAAGGTTGTATTTTTTCTCTAAAATTGTCTTTCTGAAAGTTATAAGAAGCAAAGTAAAAAAATAAATGAATTTATTTAAACAAGTGAAGACCACGTTTTTAAAATATTTTCTTGGATTTTCAAATTCTATTTGAGTTTTGTCTCTCTTAGAATTAAAAATGTCAAGCAAAGCGAGACCAGCTTGCTAGTTGTGGGGAGGCGGGGCCGGCGGACCGACGGCGCCCGCTCCAAGATGGCGGCGAGGAGGCGTGGACAAGCGAGCGGCCAGGCGGGGCGCACTGGGAGCAACGCCGCAATCAGCGTAAGGTACGTGGAGCGCGCAGCTGTGGACAGTGCAATCACCCTCTTGGACCATATAAAAGGGTGAGAGACGTGAACATCAAGGGAGGAAACCATCCTCTGCTGCCACGCAAATGACGGCGACGTGCTGCTGAAAAGCAGACGGCGGACGGGAGGAAACCATTCGTGTGCTCAAGTGAGAAATAAGGCAGCTGCTGAAAAGCACGCAAAAGACTCTGTGATTGAAATAATAAAGAAGTCTAAACCGTCTCACGACAATGTCTTCCCTGGATGGTCCTGAGAACCCGCACGACAGTTAGGACTGTCACACTAGTAAATAAATAAAATTTAAAAAATAGAGGCAGCTCACTGGTAAGTGCTGCTATTTGAGCTTTTTTTTTAGAACAGGCCAGCGGGCGACTCATCTGGTCCTTACGGGCGACCTGGTGCCCGCGGGCACCGCGTTGGTGACTCCTGCTCTAAGGTAAACGGTTGCAAGATTTGCTCCAAAAGCTAGCACGTTAATGTTAGCATGCTAACATGCTAACGTAAACATGCATACAGTTAGCATGTTTCAAATACCAAGTAATATGACTAAGGTGTATGGCTGCGGAATTAGAGGGAAAAAAAACGTAAAGTTAGCTAAAAAGTTTTGGTTGACACTGTCAGAGAAGCACTCATTTTAACAATGTGTTTATTTTAAGCAGAGCTGTGTTTCTTGTCTCCACTCTGGAATAGTTGGCTCAACCCTTCTCGGCGGGTCTAAAAATAGCCTTGCCAGGTCAAATAAGTGAACAGACAAGTTTAAAGGCAAGTCGGCTTCCACTGGAAGAAAAGTGGTGACCTCTATAGGATATACAAGGGAACAGCAGCAAAGTATACAATGTTCATTTTTAGGACAAATGTAGTATTATTGGGGGGTAAAAAAGTTTTTTTTTTTCCTTATAGCAGGGCCATATTCAATTGACGGCGCAGGCCCCAAATTCGGCCCGGGAATGACACCATACCGGCCCCTGAGTTCAGTTCAAAATTTGGCAGACATATTTTTGCAGCAAATTCCGAAAAACACTAAAGTGCTCCTGTTGGACTTCTATAAACACATTGGCAGATCATTGCATTGACATTTTAACATAGCTAGCAAACATAGAACACTTGTCATTTACATAACCCAGGTGATCCTCAAGGCACCCCTTTTTTGCAGAAGGTCCTCAAAAACAACAAAGCTCTCCTTTAACTCGACAAAATGAATAGACTAAAATCAAATGTCTGTCTGTCCACAAAATAATAGTGAAAGGAGTTGTCCATCCCCCCGGCTCCGAGCCTTGTGAAAATGTGGCCCCGCAACAATTTGGTTCATTATCCTTACCTTACAGGAATTAAGATGGATATTTTGGAAAAAAATAGTTGTTTACCTTTCATACAAAAAAAAAAGTCCATCTTGGGGACAAGTTGTATATTTATTTAAAAGTTGTATTTTTTTTCAAAAGTAAAATGTTTTTAAAAAATGGTTGTATTTTTTTAAACAAAAAAGTTGGATATTTAAATTGTTTTTCATATTTTAAAAACGTTTCAAAAAATGTAAAAAAACATGTAAAAGTTGTAAAAATATTTTTTGGACATATTTTTCAAAAAAAAGTTTCTCATAATTTTTTTAAAGCATTTAATAATTTTTTCAAAATATAATTTTTTAAAACGCTGTTTATGTTTTTAAAAAAAGTTGCATATTTAAAAAACAAAATATTGACTTAAATTTTTTTGAACATTTTAAAAAGTTGTATACAATCTTTCAAAACTATTATATAGTATGATTATTAATTATTAATATTATTATTATTATAGTATACTAATTTTACATGAGCTATTAAGAATTACATATTTTTAATTTAAAAGTTGTACAAATAAAATAAATATTTGATTTATTTAAAAACAAGTTTTTTATATATATATATATATATATATATATATATATATATATATATATATATATATATATATATATATATATATATATATATATATATATATATTTTTTTTTTTTTTTTTTTTAAATTTTATTTATTTTTTTAATGAATTTCAAAGCCCCCAACCTTTGCCATGCAGGACTGTCATCTCCATGTGTGGAAGATGAAAGACCAGACCAGGCTGCATGCTGTTCAAGACTTCCCCCTCAGGTGCTGTCCAGGTGGCCTCCGGGCAATCAATGACACAACAGATGTTGCCTTAGCAGCCTTCAACTCTGGTTAAACCATGCATCAAGAAGATTAAGGAAAACTATAGTTATCTTGTGAGAATTGAGTTGAAAATTTTTGACAAAAAAGAGATGTATATTTTGGTAAAAAAAAGTTACTTTGAGACAAAAGTTTTTTTTTGTTTTTTTTTCAACTGAGCATAAATTGTAATCTTTAAGAAAATTATAATAATATAATTATAATTAATTCATGCTTTAATGTTTCAGAAACAAATGTGATATTTAGAAGGTGGAGGTTAAATAAAAGTTCAAGAAAAGAGAAAAAAGTAAAACATTTTCCAAAAAAATGTTTTTTTAAGAAATCTTTAAAAACATTTTTGGAAAAAAAACTCTGGTACTTTTGAGGAAAAATGTATATATTATTTTTTTTAGGAAAAAGTTGTATTTTATTTAGAGAGAAAATATATTTTGGACATTTCCCTTCAGTATAATTTTACAATAACCTACATGCGTACTAAACCTACTTCTTAACCTCAGCAAAAGGTTTAATTGGTCAGAATTCTCCTTACTGCTTGTGGAATCCAGATTTTTTTCTCTCAGCTTCGACAATGTGTAATTGCTTCCACCAAGTCCAGTTTTTTCATGAAGATGTTTGAGGATCAAAGTAAAAATATGGTGATCCTTGGAAGGGTCATAAGATGTTTTCATTTCTGCCGGCAGTGAAGACTGATTCGTCGATTCGAGTGGAAATGACGCAGCATTTCCCCATTTCATCGCCGACATCGTCTCACAAGATGTAGTTTCTATCCTTCTTGAAGATGGCCTTGCAAATATATATCTGCCACCTAATCAACGTTTTGTTCTCCTTCTTTGTGGGTCAACACTTCCTGCTTCCTGCTAAATCGCAACTTAGCAGGAATGACAAGTGAGTATCCAATCACAGTCTCGTTAACATCAGGCTACCTAGATAGGCTACTGTCAACAACTTGGCTATCGCAACTGTCTATCAACTGTATGTGTCCGTTCACTTACAGTGCACGGACGCCTGCATTGTTGATTCTGAAGGCCCCTGGCAGATTTGGTACAGCATGGCAACATAAGCTAGCTGAATTCTGATTGGTTAAAAACGCTAAACTAAAAACAACAGCGCAGGAAGGAGCATAACATGACATGAAGAGAATATGAATACTTTTAGATATTTAGGTAAAGTAAATAAAACAATATTTTTATCTTTAATTATGATCATGATTTCTGGTTATGTTAGGCCAGCAGAGAAGGTCTGGCTGACCCTGATGGCACACCACTGTGTAAAACAGGATCAATTGCTTAACAAGATGACTGCTGCTTTTAATCTTGACAAGTTTTTGCAGACGAGTCAGCTCATCACTGAAGCTTTGATCTTGAAAAAGTTTCATGATCTCACATTTTCCTTCCACAGCATCTTCAATGGTAAGAGAGGATCCTATGACAGTTAGTCTTTCATATTTCTTGAAACGTCTTCAGTTTTCTTCTCAACATTTAGACTGCCTTTCTTTCATGTCAGGTGACAGAGGCCGTTCTGTATGGTTCTCTGTCAGAAACTTTGGTCCCTTAATTAAAATTTGACACCTTGTGAACTTGCCTGCATTCACACGTTGTGATGTATGGTCAACCGGGTTCAGCTCAGAACTCACATATAGCACAAATTTTGTTTCATGTGACATCACATGGACAAAGATAAGACCTTCTGGAGGAAAGTTCTCTGGTTAGGTGAAACAAAAAATTAGCTGTTTGGCCACAATACCCAGCAATATGTTTGGAGGAGAAAAGGTGAGGCCTTTAATCCCAGGAACACCAATTCCTACCGTCAAGCATGGTGGTGGTAGTATTATGCTCTGGGCCTGTTTTGCTGCCAATGGAACTGGTGCTTTAAATGGGACAATGAAAAACTTAGACTTAGACTTAGAAAATCTTTATTGTCCCCGAAGGGCAATTTGGTTTGCAGCAGTAGTCATTAAAAAACAAGGTTCAACAGTAAAATACAAGGTGCAACAGTAAAAACGAAGTACAACAGTAAAAACAAGGTACAACAATAAAACAAGGTACAAATACATAAAATACATACAACATACAAACCATCATGAAAGCATTGAGCTAAAAACTAAAAACATTTGTAACACAATAAAAACTAATCATCACACGTCGCTTCCCACTAAAGTGACTGCATAGCAGCTAAGCTTGTTTAAGAAGCTCATTTATAAATTAAACAGCTGAAGGAACAAAGGATCTTATGTATCTGTTGTTTTTGGCCTTTCTATTAGTAGGGGCGTACCTGCATCCTGAGGGTAAGAGTCTAAACTCTGAGAAGAGAGGGTGCTGAGGGTTGACCAGAATTGCCTTTGCCTTCTGGATGACTCTGGCCTGATAGATCTGGTTCAGGGGGTTCAAGGTAGTGCCTATGGTCTTTAGGCACACCTTGATTACACCACCCAATCTATTTTTATTAGCCACACTGAGGTTACCAAACCAGGAAGTGATGGAATACATTAAAATAGATTCTATACAAGATGAATAGAACATCCTCATCAGTGTCCCATCAACCTGAAAGCCCCTCAGTCTCCTCAAGAAAAACAGCCTCTGATTGGCCTTCTTACAAATACGGTCAGTGTTGGCATCAAAGGTCAATTTATTGTCCAAAATTGTGCCTAGATACTTGTAATCACGGACTATCTCAACAGCAGAGCCATTAATGAGAATGGGTGCTTTGGCAGGGGGATCACGGCGAAAGTCAATGCACATCTCCTTCGTTTTATCGCCATTAAGCTCCAGGTATGAATCATCGCACCATTTTACGAAGTTCTCCAGAACAGGACCGTGGTCTGACTCTTTGTCCTGCAGGAGGCTGACTATGACAGAGTCGTCGGCAAACTTAATAATGTACCTTGACTGAAGTGTGCTCTGACAGTCATTTATATACAGTACAAACAGCAGGGGGGACAGGACCCGTCCCTGGGGTGATCCTGTGGAGCATAAGCGAGCATCAGACAGTGTGCTATTAACACAGGTCCTCTGTGATCTTGAGGTGAGAAAGTCCACTAGCCAGCATATAGTACCAAAGTCAATATTGGACATATTCAGCAGTCTACGAGCCAGAATGTGTGGCTGCATGCAGTCAAACGCAGATGAAAAATCCACAAAGCATAAGCGTGCATGTGTTTTATTTCCATCTAGATGCCCAACAACAAGGTGTAGTAATGTTGCTATGGCATCATCCACACCTTTCCTGGGCTGATAAGCAAACTGTAGTGGGTCAATTGCATCCTGGGTCATGACCACTAAACTCTGCTTCACTATTTTCTTGAAGCTTTTCATCACCAGGGAGGTCAATGCCACAGGGCGGTAGTCATTCAGCCCCCTTGGTGATGGGACCTTTGCAACAGGTACTACAAGGGACTCCTTCCATAATTTGGGGACACAGTTCTGTGATAAAGACAGTTGGAAAATGTGAGAAAAAATGCCACATAAAAACAGACCACATTCTTTAAGTAGTTTACCACTAATGCAGTCAGGCCCCTGGCTTTTCCTCACATTTGTCTGCTCAAATGTTCTCCAGACATCCATTTCATTAATCTGAATCTGACTGCTCACAGGGGCACCTCTGAATTCAGATAGTTCATTACTGAAATCATGAGAATCAAATCTCAAATAGAACTGGTTTAACTCCTCTGAATCAGGCTTGTGGGGGTTAGACAGACCTTTTTTGGAGTCTTGCATTCCGACCATGGACTTAATTCCCCTCCAAGCAGAGCGGGAACTACCATTTTTTAGTTCCTCCTCTACCTTATCTTTATACTGTAGCTTGGCCATTTTCATCTCTTTTTTGACCAGCTTGTGAGCTTCTCTTTGTTTTCCAATATCACCCTGATAAAAAGCCAACTTTTTCAAGTTTAAGGAATTTTTAAGGGATCTGCTAACCCATGGCTTATTATTTGGGTATGCTTTAATTATCTTCCTAAGGATAATCATTTCCTCACACAATTTAATATAACTTGTCACGTATCACTCAGATCGTTCAAGTCCTTACAAGAGTCTTTAAAAACATCCCAATTGGTGCTGTCATAGCAACCATTTAGTTCACGAATAGAGCCTTCGATCCACACAGCCACCTCCTTGCACTCCACTTTTCCTCTCTTGAGGGCCGGTTTATACACAGGGGCCAGAATGATGCTGTTGTGATCAGATGAGCCTAATGGTGCTAGTCCGTAGGATTTGTAAGCGCCTTTTATGGTGCCGTAGCACAGGTCCAGAATTTTTCCATGCCTAGTTGGGCAGGTTACATACTGGTAAAAGTGACCTAGGGACTTCTTAAGGCTACATGAATTAAAATCCCCCAATAGAAAATGGGGGGCTTCGGGGCTGATACTTTGAAGACGGTGCACAAGTTTAACAATAGTAGATGTTGCCTCTCCCATATTAGCTCTGGAGTGGATGTAGACAACTGTCATGGACAGCTGTGGGATTTCTCGCGGTAAATAAAACGGCCGCAGTCCATCCATCCATTTTCTACCGCTTGTCCCTTTTGGGGTCGCTGGAGCCTATCTCAGCTGCATTCGGGCGGAAGGCGGGGTACACCCTGGACAAGTCGCCACTTCATCGCAGGGCAAACGGCCGCAGTGAAACACTTAAAAGTTCAATCTCGGGGCAACATATAGTTTCCCGCACCATGACAGTCTTGCACCAGGCCGGGTTCACATACAAGCACACGCCTCCTCCCAGTGTTTTACCTGTCAGCTGTGCGTCTCTGTCGAGCCGAAAAGGCTGCCCGAAACCAGTGATTTCCAGGTCCTGGTTCAAGTCGTGATCCTTTAACCACGTCTCTGTTAGTGCAATCACACAAGCGTTCTTGTATTCGGATATGCACTTTACATGAGCTTGAAGCTCGTCTACTTTATTTCTCAGTGATTGTGTGTTACTGAGGATGATGGAGGGAAGGGGTAAGCGGCGTAATCCAAGTCGGCGAAGCCGCTGTCGCACTCCTCCTCCCCGCCCTCGCTTCGTTGTCGAGACCGCTCCTCGCAGCACCGTGCGCGGCTTCCTCGTACGTGCCGCCGCCCGCCTCCCGTCTCGGACTCTTGGTTTGCAGATCTCCGGCGGAATGCCAGCTGGTAAGGTCCCGACTTTTGAGCCTCTACAGCGGATCAAAAAGTCACGGCTGTATTGCAGTGGGTGGGGCTGCTGGCCGCTACACACGCTGTCAGTTCTCAGCTGTGACTGTCCCTCGGGCAACGCCATTCAGAGCTCCGCTCATTAGAGCCGCTCGGCCGCAAAGCCCGTGCGCTCATTAGCTCATGATGATAACACAAAACACTTGATCGCACATGACTAACAGAATAAAAAAAAAAGAAGAAAAAAAAAAGGACAAACAACAGAGCGACTACTTTTGCGTGTCGCTGCTCAGAGGCAGCGCCACTGATTGCTTCCAAATTCTTCAGGACAACCTCAAATCATCAGCCCTGAGGTTGGGTCTTAGGCACAGTTGGGTGTTCCAACACGACAACGACCCCAAACACACGTCAAAAGTGGTAAAGGAATGGCTAAATCAGGCTAGAATTAAGGTTTTAGGATGGCCTTCTCAAAGGCCTGACTTAAACGTGTGGACAATGCTGAAGAAACAAGTCCATGTCAGAAAACCAACACATTTAGCTGAACTGCACCAATTTTGTGAAGAGGAGTGGTCAAAAATTCAACCAGAAGCTTACCAGAAGCTTGTGGATGGCTACCAAAAGTGCCTTATTGCAGTGAAACACGCCAAGGGACATGTAACCAAATATTAACATTGCTGTATGTATACTTGTTTAATATGACAGTTATTTAAACATAATTCCTAAACCAAACATGCAAAATGGCTAATAATGCCTGAAATAATATATCTTTGTAAATTGTACTTGAAAATTTGCTTTTTAAGGCTTGCAAACACAAAAATTAGTTTTTTACTCAATATGACAGTAATGTTCTTAGAATCCTGAGATAATGCGAAAAAATCAATAAAAAAATATTCAAACATAACTCTTAAACCAAACATGCAAAATGTCTAATAATGCTTGGAATAATGTATATTTGTGAGTTTGACTAGAAAAAATATATTTTATAAGGTTTGAAATGACAAAATGTAGTTTTTTTTACTCAATATGACAGGATAACTGTCATAATAAATATGAAAGTTATATAAACATAATTTCGAAACCAAACATGCAATATGTCTGAAAAAATGCCTGTGGTAATGTATCTATGTGAGTTTTACTAGAAGCAGTTGTTTTTGTATGGTTTGCAAATACAAAACATATTGTTTTACTCAGTATGACAATATAACTGTCACACTCAATATGACAGTTATTTAAACAATGCCTGAAATAATGTATCTTTGTGAGTTTTACTCAAAGCATATGCTTTTTAAGGCTTGCACACACAACAATTAGTTTTTTACTCAATATGACAGTAATGTTCTTAGAATCCTGAGATAATGTGAAAGAAGCAATACAAAAATAGTCAAACATAACTTTTAAACCAAACATGCAATATCTCTAAAAATGCCTGTAACAATGTATCTTTGTGAGTTTTACTAGAATCAGTTGTTTTTGTAAGGTTTGCAAATACGAAAACACGTTTTTTACTCAATATGACAGTGTAACTGTCACACTCAATATGACAGTTATTTAAACATAATTCCTAAACCAAACATACAAAATGGCTAATAATGCCTGAAATAATGTATCTTTGTAAGTTTTACTCGAAACATATGCTTTTTTAAAGCTTGCAAACACAAAAATTAGTTTTTTTACTCAATATGACAGTAATGTTCTTAGAATCCTGAGATAATGCGAAAAAAGCAATAAAAAAATATTCAAACATAATTTTTAAACCAAAAATGCAATATGTCTAAAAATGCCTGTAATAATGTATCTTTGTGAGTTTTACTAGAATCAGTTGTTTTTGTAAGGTTTGCAAATACGTTGTAAGGTTTGCAAATACGTTTTTTACTCAATATGACAGTATAACTGTCACACTCAAGCAGCAGCTTTATTATTGTCCATTCTTAACATGTACAAGACACATAAGAACTGAAATTACATTTCCGACACAATCCCACTAAGAGCAGACATACGTTACAGGGGGACAAGACGGGACTGCCAACGGAACAGCCACTTACAGCGCTCCTTAAAAAGGTGGGAAAAAGGTGACATTGGGAAAGGGGGTGTCACGGCGCGGATTCGAACCCGTGTCTCTCATAATTCTGAGTGTCACAATTCCTCCTCTGGCTGCTCACTCGGACACGCTCCCACTCACGCTGGGCAGCGACAAGGCTGCATGCAATCATTCATCAGCACACCTGGGCTTGACGAGAGGGAGCGGCATAAAGAGACAGCGAAGCCAGGAGACCTTTGCCAGAACGTAGCCAATCTCACCCGAGTAAGCATCACGTCTGGCACCTCTCCCTCGTTCCTTGCTGGCCTTTATTGTGCTCTTCCTCGTTCCTGTCTTGATGTCCTTTGTGTCTTCCACAGTGTCTTCCGTGATCGTGTCTTGCCTCACGACCTCCTCCCGGATTGCTGCTTGCCTTCCCCGATCCTTGACCACTGTTTGGACCCTGACCTTGTTGCCTCTCTCCAGCCCCCGACTGCTCACCTTCCAGCTGACTCCCCTTCGCCTTCCCCTTTGGATTCGACGAAAGATACATCCAACACGCACCGACAACACCCTCTGGTAAATTCTACATTGTTAATTCCACACATAGTCTGCATTCACTCACTGGTGGTAGCATACACATCCCACACATTCATCAAAGGTTTAAATAAACCTTCAAAAACGCAGTTCTGCCTTGGTGTCGCCTCCTTCCCTTTGCCTAGTACACAACAGTACGTTCTGGCCAAAAACATGGCGGAACCAGGCGACACCCGAGAGGCCCTGTCTCAATCCCCCAGGACTTCTGGCTTGTCCATGCTTAGTGCCGTGGTTAACGAGCACCAAGAGCGTTTTATTGCCCTTGAGGACAATTTGGAGAGAGCTTTTTCTAGACTCAACTCTAGGCTGGACTGCCTTATGCCTAGAGTGACCCCCACTGCAGCTACCCCGCAGCTCACTTCTCCAGTCCAAAGACCGGAACGCTGCGGTCTGGAACGAGAGACCAAAATAGCTTGTCCTAGACCCTTTGAAGGTGATTTTGAGCTGTGCAGGGGATTTCTTGTTCAGTGTGATCTTATTTTTCAACACCAGCCTTCACGCTATTCTTCTGATGGGGCTAAGATCGCTTTCATTTTTGCCCTACTCACGGGACCTGCACTCAAGTGGGCTACGGCTGCCGTGGACAGGACCTTGGGGCTAAGCACAGACTACGCTGCCTTCCGGGCCGAATTTTGGGCTGTATTTGACCACCCCAAGGATGGGGGGGACGCCGCGGGACACCTCCACTCCATCCAGCAGGGACTTCGCTCGGTGGCGGCCTACACTCTGGAATTCCGGACCCTGGCGGCTGACAGCGGGTGGGACGATCGGGCACTCCAGAGCGCGTTCCGTCGAGGACGTTCGGAGGAGATTAAGGACGGACTACTAAGGGACAGACCCACATCCTGCAGAGACCTCATCGAACTTGCACTCTTGTTCGATCAGAGATTGACGGAACGTGCGGCTGAGCGAGCCCAGGGAGCCACAAGGATCAGTACCCGGCCTCAACTGCTACCCACGTTTGAAGCTCCAGCTCCGCCACATATGGCTCCAACCACCATGCTGACAGCCCCGGAGCCCATGCAGTTGGGAAGGACCCGGCTGAGCATTGAGGAGAGAGAGAAGGTTCAGACAACGCCTTTGTCTTTACTGTGGTCTAACCGGACTATGGTATGGTATATCCTTCGTTTTTGTCCGGCTAAACCAAAAGACCAAGCTCGCCAGCTGAGGGGGTCCTGGTGAGCCATACTTCTTTTCCCCAAGATAAGGAGAACCCCGACTTCGTGGTACCCGCTACCCTAGCGTGGGGCTCTAAATCTATCCAAATAAAGGCTTATTTGGACTCGGGAGCCGATGAAAGTCTCCTGGACTACGAATTTGCCCAAGGGATGGGCATTCCCCTGGTCCACCTGAACCGGTCACTTCCTGCTCAAGCCCTGGACGGACGTCCTTTGGGACCCATCAGTTTTCGTATTGAACCCATTACCATGACCATTTCAGGAAACCACAGCGAGACCATCAGTTTTTGGGTTCTGGAGACCCCCGTCGCCCCGCTGGTGCTGGGTAGATCTTGGCTCCGTCAACATGACCCCCACGTCTCTTGGTCTTCTGGCAGGATCTTGGCATGGAGCACACCCTGCCACGCTAACTGTCTCAGGGCTGCCTACCCTCCGGTCCACGTTCCCAGTATTGCTACCCCCCAGACGCATCTGTCCCGTGTACCTGCCTGCTACCACGACCTAGCGGAGGTTTTCAACAAGGAGCAAGCACAGGTTCTACCCACGCATAGACCATACGATTGTGCTATTGAGCTACTCCCGGAGGCCAAGCTACCTGCAAGCCAGCTTTATAATCTGTCACTCCCAGAGAAAGAGGCCATGAAGACTTACAACACGGAGGGTCTAGCTTCAGGAATCATCACTCAATCCAAGTCTCCACTGGCAGCTGGATTCTTCTTTGTCTCCAAGAAGGACGGTTCACTCAGGCCTTGCATCGACTACCGTCATCTTAACAACATTACTATTAAGAACAAGTACCCCCTGCCTCTTCTCAACTCATCCTTCGAACCATTGGCACCAGCCACCATCTTCTCTAAATTGGATCTCCGGAACGCCTATCATCTTGTGCGGATTAAGGAAGGGGACGAGTGGAAAACAGCGTTCAACACCCACCTTGGGCACTTCGAATACCGGGTCATGCCTTTTGGACTCACGAACGCCCCAGCTGTTTTTCAGGCCCTCGTCAATGACATTCTGCGTGATATGCTTGATAAATTTGTCGTTGTTTACCTTGATGACATTCTGATTTTTTCCCAGAGTTTGGCTGAACACCAGGAACATGTTAGACTCGTACTCCAGAGACTTTTGGAGAACCGGCTATTTGTCAAGGCAGAGAAGTGCAACTTTCACACCTCTTCAGTGGAATTCCTCGGTTTTGTAGTTGAGAAGGGACACATCCGAGCCGACCCCAAAAAAGTGGATGCTGTGGTGGATTGGCCTCAGCCATCTTCTAAAATGGAGTTGCGGAGATTTCTTGGCTTCGCTGGATTTTACCGACGCTTCATCCAGGACTTCAGCCGGATTGCCGCACCACTCCATGCCCTCACCTCTCCTAAAGGTTTTTTTGTCTGGTCTCATACTGCTAACAAGGCTTTCGAGGAGCTGAAGAAGAGATTCAGCTCCGCCCCTGTCCTCGTCCACCCTGACTTGGACGTTGCCTTTCTCGTGGAGGTGGACGCTTCCGATTCCGGGATTGGTGCTGTACTTTCTCAACGCTCTATGATTGACAATCTCATTCACCCAGTTGCATTTTTTTCCAGACGCCTATCCCTGGCAGAGCGGAACTACGACGCTGGGAACAGAGAACTGTTGGCGGTCCACAAAGCTCTTGCCGAATGGAGACACTGGTTGGAGGGGGCTCGTCACCAGTTCCAGATCCTGACTGATCAGAGCAATCTCCTCCACATCCGCTCTGCCAGGAGGCTGAATAATCGACAAGCAAGATGGCAACAATTCTTCTCCCGCTTCGACTACTTGCTGTCTTTTAGACCCGGATCCAAGAACGCTAAGGCGGACGCTCTCTCCAGAGTGTTTATGGAGCAACCTTCTGAGCGCCCATTGGATGTCCCCATTCTCCCTCCCTCTCGCATCGTGGGGATGGTTTCCTGGAAAGTGGAAGAACTTGTTAAAACTGCACTGCGCTCCAATCCAGGACCTGGGGGTGGACCACCCAACAAGCTCTTTGTCCATCAGGAACTGCGATCCAGAGTCCTGGATTGGGGCCACTCTAGCCTGTTTTCGTGCCATCCTGGATTCCAAAGAACCCTTTCACTGCTTCGTAGACGCTTCTGATGGCCATCCATGGCCAGAGACACACGTGAGTTTATCGCAGCATGTTCTTCTTGTGCCCGCAGCAAGGCATCACACAGACCACCAGCTGGTCTCCTTCATCCGCTCCCCATCCCTGCCCGCCCTTGGTCACACATCGCCTTGGATTTCATCACAGGATTTCCAGCCTCCAGAGGTAACACTACCATATTAACCATTGTAGACCGATTCTCCAAAGCAGCACATTTCATTCCTCTTGGCAAACTACCTTCTGCTTCGGAGACGGCTGACCTCCTCACTCTTCACGTCATCAAATTGCATGGTATCCCGGTAGACGTTGTGTCTGATCGGGGCCCCCAGTTTTCTTCACAAGTCTGGAGAGCCTTTTGTAGGGGGATTGGGGCCTCGGTCAGTCTCACCTCGGGATACCACCCCCAGAGCAACGGGCAGGCTGAGAGGGCGAACCAGAGCGTGGAGACCATGCTCCGCTGCGTCGCCAGTAAGAAGCCCACCACCTGGAGCAATTTCCTTCCTTGGGTGGAATACTCCTACAACTCCTTGAGGAGCTCCGCTACCGGTATGTCACCTTTTGAATGCTCTTTGGGCTATCAACCCCCCTTGTTTCCCCAGCAAGAATTGGAGATTGCAGTGCCCTCTACTAAGGCCCACATAAGGAAGTGTCAGAGGGTGTGGAGAGCCGCTCGAGCAGCCTTAGAGAAGGCTTCTGCAAAGATGTGCCGCAATGCCAACCGTCATCGCGTCCCGGCTCCATCCTATCGGCCGGGCCAACAAGTTTTGTTATTGGCCAAGGACCTTAATCTTCAGGTACCTTCTAAGAAGTTAGCACCCCGTTACGTTGGTCCATTCCCCATCATCTCTATAATTAACCCCGTATCTGTCAAGCTGGCTCTCCCACCCTCGGTTAAGAGACACTCTGTAGTTCATGTTTCACAGATAAAACCGGTAGCGGAAAGTGCTCTGTCTCCCCCTGTCCCTGCCCCCCCTCCCTCTAGGTTCCTGGAAAATGGAGATCAGGTTTGGACAGTTAAAGAAATCCTCAGGGTCCGTCGACAGGGTAGGGGGCTCGTGTATCTGGTCGACTGGGAGGGTTATGGACCAGAGGACAGGTCTTGGGTACCAGCCTCCTATCTTGCCGATCCCTCACTTCTAGAGGATTTCTACCGCGCCAATCCTGATGCTCCCCGGCGCTCGTCGGGTGCCTCGCCTAAGGGGGGGGGGGGGGGGGGGGGGGGGGGGGTACTGTCACGGCGCGGATTCGAACCCGTGCCTCTCATAATTCTGAGTGTCACAATTCCTCCTCTGGCTGCTCACTCGGACACGCCCCCACTCACGCTGGGCAGCGACAAGGCTGCATGCAATCATTCATCAGCACACCTGACACACGAGAGGGAGCGGCATAAAGAGACAGCGAAGCCAGGAGACCTTTGCCAGAACGTAGCCAATCTCACCCGAGTAAGCATCACGTCTGGCACCTCTCCCTCGTTCCTTGCTGGCCTTTATTGTGCTCTTCCTCGTTCCTGTCTTGATGTGCTTTGTGTCTTCCACAGTGTCTTCCGTGATCGTGTCTTGCCTCACGACCTCCTCCCGGATTGCTGCTTGCCTTCCCCGATTCTTGGAGGCCGGCTGCCGCTATAAAGCGCTACTCAGCCCCCACAACCCCGGAGGAATTATTAAGCAGTGGTGAAGGCGTTGATTCGGGGAGGGGCGTGTGCGTGCGTTGAAATGTTTTTGTGGACTGGGGCCGATCTCAAAGTTCGACACCAGGTGTTGTTGACAAAAAGGAAGGTCAAAAGCGTCCATCTTTGAGGAGTCCTCGGGGGAGTTCTTCAGAACAGCCTGTTCCCGATTGCATCAAGGCCATTTGAGGGAGTCAAATCGTAGATTAAGATGTTGTTTTTCTTCGAGCAGTCCAAACAATGACTTGCCTGCTCTGTGTCCGTGCTGGATCTCTCAAATTCAATTAAATTATTCCTTCTCAGCAAACTTCTCCAAGATGAGATCCATTTTGCGATTCAACTCAGAAATCGCTCCAGTTTGTGTTCCCACAGCCCGACCCAATCCTTCCGTTGCGTTGAACAGCCATTGGGCCCGTTGAGTGGCTGCCATCGTCTTCCCAATTTGACGATACGGCAGAGCAATGCCCAGCCCAATCAGCAGGTGCCCCGCGATCACGGTCCCAAATAGGTAAATGTCTTCGACGTCCTCGATGGAAAGGACTGAGAGGCACATGAGTCTTCATTTATCCCAGGAATCTCTCACGTACCCTGCAGCAATGGTTCCATCAGGGCAGCCAGGCTCCCCCTTAACCTCTTTTCCTTGTCGAAAAGACTGTGTCAATTGCGTCGAGAGTCCAGCTGATCATAATCATATTTGATGTTTAGATTTGAGGACAGCGCAAGAAAAGAGGCTTCAAAAAAGTTCAGACAAAGACAAAGACACAGAAAGCAAGCAGGGAAGGAGGGGACGGAGAAAAATGTGACCGCCCTCACCAAGAGGCAAGACAGAAAAATGTGACAGTTATTTAAACATAATTCCTAAACCAAACATACAAAATGGCTAATAATGCCTGAAATAATGTATCTTTGTAAGTTTTACTTGAAATATATGGTTTTTTAAAGCTTGCAAACACAAAAATTAGTATTTTACTCAATTTGATAGTAATAGATAGATAGATAGTACTTTATTGATTCCTTCATGTTCTTAGAATCCTGAGATAATGCGAAAAAAGCAATAAAACATATTCAAACATATAACTCTTAAACCAGACATGCAAAATGTCTAATAATGCTTGGAATAATGTATCCTTGAGAGTTTTATTAGAAAAATTATCTTTTTTAAGGTTTGCAATGACAAATATTAGGTTTTTTTTACTCAATATGACAGTATAACTGTCATAATAAATATGAAAGTTATATAAACATAATTTCAACACCAAACATGCAATATGTCTAAAAAATGCCTGTAATAATGTATCTATGTGAGTTTTAATAGAATCAGGTGTTTTTATAAGGGTTGCAATGACAAAAATTTGTTTTTTTTACTCAATATGACAGTATAACTGTCATAATAAATATGAAAGTTATATAAAAATAATGCAATATGTCTAAAAAAAAAACATGCCTGTAATAATGTATCTCTGTGAGTTTTATTAGAATCAGGTGTTTTTGTAAGGTTTGCAAATACAAAAAATAGTGTTTTACTCAATATGACAGTATAACTGTCACACTCAATATGACAGTTATTTAAACAATAATAATTATAATAATAAGAGATTTTATTTGTAAAAAGCACTTTACGTTGAGCAAAGTGCCACAGTGTTAAAAAAAGACAAAGAAAATAGTAATAATAATAATAATAAAAGATAATATAAATAAATACAATATAAAACTAGAAACAGCCCAATAGCTACAACCAGCATGCTTATCTATAAAAATCTATAAAAAGGCTTTTTTAAAAAGATGGGTTTTTAAGCCTTTTTTAAAAGCACAGTCTGAGGTGCCCTCAGGTGGTCAGGGAGAGCGTTCCACAGACTGGGAGCAGCGGAGCAGAAAGCCCGATCTCCCATAGTTCGTAGCTTTGTCCTTGGGGGTTGGAGGAGGTTAGCCTGTTTGGAGCGGAGGTGTCGTGTGGAGGATTTGGGGGTGAGTAGTTCTTTAAGGTAGATGGGGGCATTTCCATGGAGGCACTGGTGAGTTAGTAAGGAGCTTTTGAATTCAACCCTGAGTGGAACAGGAAGTCAGTGAAGGGATTTGAGAGTTTGTGGGATGTGGTCATATTTCCGCACTCTCATCAAACAATCAAACATAAGTCCTAAACCAAACATGCAAAATGGTTAAGTATAAACTGTTTAAGTATAAACAATATATATGTCATTTATGGATACCTAAGTAAATATTTTAGATTTTTAATGGCATAATTCATAGAAGGGGTTCAATTGTTTGGTTTCCCCATCCATCATGTATTCTGCTAGAGCAGGGGTGTCAAACGTACGGCCCGAGGGCCGGATCAGGCCCATGAACAGGTTTTATCCGGCCCGCGGGATGAATTTGGTAAGTATAAAAATCAGTCGAAATTTTTGAATGAAAGAAACAGCAGTTCTAAATGTGTCCACTAGATGTCGCAATAGCAATTCTTTGTACCTTTGTAGATGATGCTACATATGTAAAACAATAAAAATAAACCACATGAAGTTAGTGCACCAGTCGAGGAAAATGAGCAAACTACATTAATAACATCCTGTAATTTGATTTTGATATTACTTTTTTATCTTGATAGATTGAAAATTAACACCAATGAGTTGACTGATGATAATTATCACATCATTTATTCAGAAAGTATAAATAACGACGAATAAAGATAGAATACTATTAACCGCGACATGTAAGTCTAAAAAAAACAAAAAACAACATTATGATTTGTACATTTTCAGAATGTGCTTGCTCTATTTTCAAACAAAAAAAAACAATCTGAAGTTGTCTTTATTTTTAAGTCATGGTGCCGTGATTTTACCAGTCCGGCCCACTTGGGAGTAGATTTTCCTCCATGTGGCCCCCCATCTAAAATGAGTTTGACACCACTGTGCTAGAGTGATTTTGAGGGACTACTTTCTGTGCGTCTGTGCAAGCAGAAGGAGATATGCGCTGGGCTCTGCGTCAACGCGCGTTACTTGGAGCCGCACACACACACACACACACACACACACACACACACACACACACACACACACACACACACACACACACACTCGCACACACACACACACGCACACACACACACACACACACACACACACACACACACACACACACACACACACACACACGCACACACACACGCACGCACGCACGCACGCACGCACGCACGCGCGGACTTCTTTTGGATGCGATGTTCGGACGACTTGTATGCATTTGGCGGGTTTAAAAGACAGAAGAAGGATGTCGGAGGGGTGGAGCGTGGAAGGCTTCAACGTGAGCTCCATGAACGCCACGTACTGCGACCCTCTCCACTCCGCCGACCGGACCGACCAGGGCGCGGACGGCGCGGACGGCGCGGCGGCCGTGCGCATCGTCGTCTCGGTGGTGTACTCGCTGGTGTGCGCGCTGGGTCTGGTGGGCAACTTGCTGGTGCTCTACCTGATGAAGAGCAAACACGCGTGGAAAAAGTCCTCCATCAACCTCTTCGTCACCAGCCTGGCCGTGACGGACTTCCAGTTCGTGCTGACGCTGCCCTTCTGGGCGGTGGAAAACGCGCTGGACTTCACCTGGCCGTTCGGGCGCGCCATGTGCAAGGCGGTGTCGTTCGTGACGGCCATGAACATGTACGCCAGCGTCTTCTTCCTCACCGCCATGAGCGTGGCGCGCTACAGCTCGTTGGCGTCCGCGCTGAAGGGCAGGCGGCGGCGGAGGCTGCGGTGCCCGGCGCGCTGCGCGGCCGCCTCCATTTGGGTGGCAGCCGCCTGCGCCGCGCTGCCCCACGCCGTCTTCTCCACCACCGTCACCGTCTCCGGCGAGGAGGACCTGTGCCTGGTGAGGTTCCCCGGCAGCGACGGCAGCGCGCAGCTGTGGTTGGGGCTCTACCACGCCCAGAAGGTGCTGCTGGGCTTCGTGGCCCCGCTGGCCATCATCTCGGCCTGCTACCTGCTGCTGCTGCGCTTCATCACCTCCAAGAACACCAACACGTCCAGCGCCAAGCGACGCGCCAAAGTCACCAAGTCGGTCACCATCGTGGTGCTCTCCTTCTTCCTGTGCTGGCTGCCCAACCAGGCGCTCACCGCCTGGGGGATCCTCATCAAACTCAACGTGGTGCACTTCACCTACGAGTACTACACCACGCAGGTGTACGTCTTTCCCGTGTCCGTGTGCCTGGCGCACTCCAACAGCTGCCTCAACCCGGTGCTCTACTGCCTGATGAGGCGGGAGTTCCGCAAGTCGCTCAGGAAGCTTTTCTGGAGGATGACCTCGCCCGCCATGACCACCATCAGACCGTTCACCGGCAGCACCAAGCCCGAGGGCGAGGAGCGGGGACACGGCTTGGTGCCTCTCAATTGCCCCAGGGAGCCAGCGGTGGTCTTCTACCCTCCTGGGGCGGCCATGTAGATCCATAGTGACTATAGATCACGGGTGTCAAACTCATTGTAGCTCTTTTTTTTAAACTGCTGCGAAAATGCTAGTCAAAGATCCTCTATGTGACAAAAGTAGATTCTTAAAACAGCAGTTTTAAAACAAAAACACGAGTCAAAGATCCTCTCTATAACAGCAGCGCTCTGCTGTTTTTAAAGAACCGACTATCTTTGCAGTAGATCCTTAAAAACGGCACTTTTAAGGCTGTGCGGTCCGTGGACTGATTGGTACCGGGCTGCACAAGAAAAAAAAATAATATATATATATATATGACAAAAAATAAATAAAAATACCTCCCCCCCGTCCGTGGGACAAATTTTCAAGCGTTGACCGGTCCGCAGCTACAAAAACGTTGGGGACCACTGCTCTATGTGACAGAAGTATATTCTTAAAACAGCAGTTTTAAAACAAAAACACGAGTCAAATATCCTCTCTATAACAGCAGCGCTCTGCTGTTTTTAAAGAACCGACTATCTTTGCAGTAGATCCTTAAAAACGGCACTTTTAAGGCTGTTTTGCAAAAACACTAGTCAAAGATCCTCTATGACAGAATAGCTATGTTGTATATAATAAACTACTGCATAAAATGCTAATCAAAGATCCTCTATGTGACGTAAGTGATCTGCTTTTTACGAAAATACTGCAAAAATGCAAGTCAAAGATCCTCTATGTGCCAGGAGTGCTCTACTGTTATTAAAGTTCACCTGTATATGCAGGAGATCCTTAAAAAAAAGCAGTTTTAAGCAACACCTGTCAAATATCCTTTATATGGCAGGAAAGCTCTGCTGTTAAAAAAAAACTACTATGAAATTGCTAGTCAAAGATCCTCTATGTGACAGAAGTAGATCCTTTAAAACAGGGGTCACCAACGCGGTGCCCGCGGGCACCAGGTAGCCCGTAAGGACCAGATGAGCCGGCCTGTTCTAAAAATAGCTCAAATAGCAGCACTTACCAGTGAGCTGCCTCTATTTTTTAAATTTTATTTATTTACTAGCAAGCTGGTCTCACTTTGCCCGACATTTTAAATTCTAAGAGAGACAAAACTCAAATAGAATTTGAAAATCCAAGAAAATATTTTAAAGACTTGGTCTTCACTTGTTTAAATAAATTCATTAATTTTTTTACTTTGCTTCTTATAACTTTCAGAAAGACAATTTTCGAGAAAAAATATAACCTTAAAAATGATTTTAGGATTTTTAAACACATATACCTTTTTACCTTTTAAATTCCTTCCTCTTCTTTCCTGACAATTTAAATCAATGTTCAAGTATTTTTTTATTTTTATTGTAAAGAATAATAAATAAATTGTAATTTCATTCTTCATTTTAGCTTCTGTTTTTTCGACGAAGAATATTTGTGAAATATTTCTTCACACTTATTATGATTAAAATTCAAAAAAATTATTCTGGCAAATCTACAAAATCTGTAGAATCAAATTTAAATCTTATTTCAAAGTCTTTTGAATTTCTTTTAAAATTTTTGTTCTGGAAAATCTAGAAGAAATAATCATTTGTCTTTGTTAGAAATATAGCTTGGTCCAATTTGTTTGGGACGGCGTGGCGAAGTTGGTAGAGTGGCCGTGCCAGCAATCGGAGGGTTGCTGGTTACTGGGGTTCAATCCCCACCTTCTACCATCCTAGTCATGTCTGTTGTGTCCTTGGGCAAGACACTTCACCCTTGCTCCTGATGGCTGCTGGTTAGCGCCTTGCATGGCAGCTCCCGCCATCAGTGTGTGAATGTGTGTGTGAATGGATGAATGTGGAAATACTGTCAAAGCACTTTGAGTACCTTGAAGGTAGAAAAGCGCTATACAAGTACAACCCATTTATTATCATTTATATATTCTAACAAAGTGTAGATTGGATTTTAACCTATTTAAAACATGTCATCAAATTCTAAAATTAATCTTAATCAGGAAAAATTACTAATGATGTTCCATAAATTATTTTTTTAAGTTTTTCTCTTCTTTTTTTCGGTTGAATTTTGAATTTTAAAGAGTCGAAATTGAAGATAAACTATGTTTCAAAATTTAATTGTCATTTTTTTTCATGTTTTCTCCTCTTTTAAACCGTTCAATTAAGTGTAAATATCATTAATTATTAATAACAGAGTTAAAGGTAAATTGAGCAAATTGGCTATTTCTGGCAATTTATTTAAGTGTGTATCAAACTGATAGCCATTCACATTAATCAGTACCCAAGAAGTAGCTCTTGGTTTTAAAAAGGTTGGTGACCCCTGCTTTAAAACATCTGTTTTAAGGCTATACTAAAAAAACACCTGTCAAAGATCCTCTATATTACAGGAAAGCTCTACTGTTTTTAAGTACACACAATTGATAGTAGATCCTTAAAACCAGCAATTTTAAAACTATACTGTGCAATCACTGGTTAAAGATCCTCTATATGACAGGGGCGCTTTGCTGGGGTTTTTTTTTGCAGTAGATTCTTAAAAACAGCAATTTTAAGGCTGTACTGAGCAGACACTAGTTAAAGCTCCTGTATATGACAGGAGAACTCTGCTGTAAAAAAAAAAAAACTACTGAAAAACTGCTAATCAAAGATCCTCTATGTGACATAAGTAGTCTGCTTTTTTAGGATAGACTGCAAAAATGCTAGTCAAGTATTCTATATATGCCAGGGGTGCTCTGTTGTTATTTAGGGTCTCATTGTTTATGCAGTAGATCTTAAAAAACAGCAGTTTTAAGCTCACATTGCAAACACACTAGGCAAATATCCTTTATATAGCAAGAAAGCTCTGCTGTTTGACAAAATTCAATAAAGACAACTCCATAGGTTGTTTTCTTTGTTTTTCAAAAATAGGAGAAGCACACTACGAAAACGTACAAATCACAAGTCATTTAAAGTTTGTTGAAAATTCTGAGGAAATTGGTGCAGCTTCAAAATGCCATCCATCCATTTTCTACCGCTTGTCCCTAATGGGACTGCGGGGGGAGCTGGAGCCTACCCCAGCTGCACATGGGCGGTAGGCGGGGTACACCCTGGACAAGTCGTCACCTCATCGCAAGGCCAACACATACAGACAGAGCTGTAATGGTAAAATCATGGCATGATAACTTAAAAATAAAGACAACTCCAGGTTGTTTTCTTTGTGTTCAAAAATAGAACAAGCACATTACGAAAACGTACAAATCACAACTAACTTAAAGTTTGTTGAAAATTATGAGGAAATTGGTGCAGCTTCAAAATGGTAAATGGGTTATACTTGTATAGCGCTTTTCTACCTTCAAGGTACTCAAAGCCATGCAAGGCGCTAACCACGACCCATCAGGAGCAAGGGTGAAGTGTCCTGCTCAAGGACACAACGGCCGTGACTTGGGTGGTAGAAGCTGGGGATCGAACCAGGAACCCTCAGGTTGCTGGCACGGCCACTCTACCAACTTTTTGGGATTGAACAAAAAACACATGTAAACTCTTTTAGGTATCAAATACCTCCATTGTCATGTCCACGTATCAATCCAGTGCTAACTCAACAAACCGCAAGAAACGAAGGTAAAAACTATTCAAAAGGGTTAAGTTCACTTTTCTTGTGTTTGACAGAGACATTTTGGGACGATGTGTTCGAAGCAGAAGACATAAAACGGCAGGTTTTAAGTTTCATGTGGGTCGAGGAGGAGGAGCCACAGTCACCCTTTACTGTGTACCTCTTGCTTGGCCCCGGTATAAACCGTTTGCTTGCCTAACACAATTGCTATTGTGACATCCAGTGGACACAATTAGAACAGCAGCTCATTTTTATACTCAGCAAATTCATCACGCGGGCCGGAAAAAACCTGTTCCTGGGGCCTGATCCGGCCCGCGGGCCGTACTTTGACACCACTGCTATCGATCTTGTTGAACTAACTACTAAAATAATATTATTTTCAATTTATTGTCCCCCTTTTTGACCAAATACCAAACTATAAAACTTGGTATCATATTTACAAAGATCCTAAATGGAAAGAGTGCTCTGCTGTGTTAAAGGAATAACAACTGGAAAAAGTATCACCATGCTGTTAAAAAACTACTTCAAACATGCTAGTCAAAGATACTCTTTGTGACAGAAATAGATCCTTAAAAACAGCAGTCTTAAGGCTATAAAACAAAAACTATTAAGTCAAAAATCCTTTATATGACAGAAGAGCGTGTCTGTTTAAAAATACTGCAAAATGCTGCTTAAAGATCCTTAAGTGACACGAACAGCAGTTTTAAGGCTATGCTGCAAAAACACCAATCAAATATTGTCTCTATGACAGTAGAGCTCTGCTGTTTTAAAAAAAAAACTTCCGCAAAAATACTACTCAAGGATCCCCTATGTTACGTAAGTAATCTGCTTTTTTAGGATAAACTGCAAAAACACGAGTTAAATATCCTCCATCTGACAGGAGAGCTCTGCTGTTTTTTTTTAAACTGCTGCGAAAATGCTGGTCAAAGATCCTCTATGTGACAGAAGTAGATTCTTAAAACAGCAGTTTTAAAACAAACACACGAGTCCGAGATCCTTTATAACAGCAGCGCTCTGCTGTTTTTAAAGAACCGACTATTTTTGCAGTAGATCCTTAAAAACAGCCGTTTTAAGGTCGTTTTGCAAAAACACTAGTCACAGATCCTCTATGACAGAATAGCTATGTTGTATATAATAAACTACTGCAAAAATGCTAATCAAAGATCCTCTATGTGACGTAAGTGATCTGCTTTTTACGAAAATACTGCAAAAATGCAAGTCAAAGATCCTCTATGTGCCAGGAGTGCTCTGCTGTTATTAAAGTTCACCTGTATATGCAGGGGATCCTTAAAAACAGCAGTTTTAAGCAACACCTGTAAAAGATCCTTTATATGGCAGGAAAGCTCTGCTGTTAAAAAAACTACTACGAAATTGCCAGTCAATGATCCTCTACGTGACAGAAGTAGATCCTTTAAAACATCTGTTTTAAGGCTATACTAAAAAAAACACTTGTCAAAGATCCTCTATATTACAGGAGAGCTCTACTGTTTTTAAGTACACACAGTTGATAGTAGATCCTTAAAAACAGCAATTTTAAAACTATACTACGCAATCACTGGTCAAAGATCCTCTATATGACAGGAGCGCTCTGCTGGTTTTTTTTGGTTTTTTTTTTTACAGTAGATTCTTCAAAACAGCAATTTTAAGGCTGTACTGAGCAGACAAAGCTCCCGTATATGACAGGAGAACTCTACTGTTAAAAAAAAACTTCTAATCAAAGATCCTCTTTGTGACGTAAGTAGTCTGCTTTTTTAGGATGGACTGCAAAAATGCTAGTCAAATATTCTCTATATGCCAGGGGTGCTCTGTTGTTATTTAGGGTCTGACTGTTTATGCAGTAGATCTTAAAAAACAGCAGTTTTAAGCTCACATTGCAAACACACTAGGCAAATATCCTTTATATAGCAAGAAAGCTCTGCTGTTTGACAAAATTTAAAAAAAAAATAAAAAAAATAAAAAAAATATAATATATATATATATATATATATAGATAGATAGATGAATAGTACTTTATTGATTTCTTTAGGAGAGTTCCCTCAGGAAAATTCAAATATATACATATATACTGTATATACACACATATACATACATTTATATACATATATACAGTACATATATTTACATATATATATATATATATATATATATATATATATATATATATATATATATATATATATATATATATATATATATATATATATATATATATATATATATATATATATATATGAGTGGCGTGCGGTGAGGTTAATGTCTGGTGAGGCACTGCATCATCACAGTCAGATTTACAAACATATGAACCCTAAATAGTATCTTATTCACCATGTGATTGCAGCAGTTAACGGGTTATGTTTAAAAGCTCATACCAGCATTCTTTACACAACTGTAGCACACAAAAAAGCACATTTAATAAAAAAACATTATTATGGTCTTACCTTTCTTGCTGGACAGCCTTTGCGTGTGTACCACGCCGTTTGAAAAGAACGGGTTTCTGTCCCGAAGTCAAAAGCAAACCTTTTAGCTCCGGCGTTGGTATACCTTTAATTATTACCTCCTGCTTCTATTAAAAGTCCAGTTTAGAAAACTGTTTTATTTTACATATGTAATCCTCCATGTTTTTAATAAAAGTCCAGGCGAGAGGAAATAAACAATCGTTTGCAAACTTTTTTTTCTTTTTTTTTTTTTTTCTTCTGCGGCCGAGGAATGATCTCTGGGATCACTACAGCCCTCTACCACCAGGAGGCCGGATTACTGCGAGCCTCAACCAGTACGTCTTTTGCAGCAGATTTATGAATGCTCAGCAGAAGAAATACGTTACACACATACAGTTTTTGACAAAATACACTGTACATTATATACCTCAGCTAACTAAACTATGCCATAGTTTAGTTAGCTGATATAATTCATATAGCAATACAGTCTCACTGCACAGCAGCTCAGCAGTTAGCCGAGTCATTGTGCACAATCCATGTTGAGGCACAAATCAGTGACGTGCCTCAACTGGCTGCTGATCACCGCACCGTCTCTTCTCAGTATTTGAACGGCAAATCTAAAACTGGTGAAGTTAAATGGAAAATAACTTTAGTATAATCACTGGATACATATAACAATTTTTTTTTTTTTTTTCTTTTTACATTTTTTTATTTCCATGACTCTAGTGACGGCACGCCACTGCTATATTCCTGTCATATACAAAGACATGCACCTGAGCATTCATAAATCTGCTGCAAAAGACGTACTGGTTGAGGCTCGCAGTAATCCGGCCTCCTGGTGGTAGAGGGCTGTAGTGATCCCAGAGATCATTCCTCGGCCGTAGAAGAAGAAGAAAAAAAAAAAAAGTTTGCAAGCGATTGTTTATTTCCTCTCGCCTGGACTTTTATTAAAAACATGGAGGATTACATATGTAAAATAAAACAGTTTTCTAAACTGGACTTTCAATCGAAGCAGGAGGTAATAATTAAAGGTATACCAACGCCGGAGCTAAAATGTTTGCTTTTGACTTCGGGACAGAAGACCCGTTCTTTTCAAACGGCGTGGTACACACGCAAAGGCTGTCCAGCAAGAAAGGTAAGACCATAATAATGTTTTTTTTTTTTATTAAATGTGCTTTTTTGTGTGCTACAGTTGTGTAAAGAATGCTGGTATGAGCTTTTAAACATAACCCGTTAACTGCTGCCAATCACATGGTGAATAAGATACTATTTAGGGTTCATGTTTGTAAATCTGACTGTGATGATGCAGTGCCTCACCAGACATTACCCTCACCTCACGCCACTGAAATATAGATAATTAAAAAAAGCAGTTTTAAGGATATGCCGCCAAAACACAGGTCGAAGATCTTCTATACAACAGAAGTGCTTTGCTGTTTTTAAGGACCTAGTGCAGAAACGTGAGTCAAAGATTCTCTATGTGACAGGAGTGCTCTGTTGTTTTTTCTGTAGAAAGGGCGAAACAAAGATAATTTACATTATGTAATAATCCTGAGCTTCTGTTTTCAGGGATAAAAACGCAAGTCAAAGATCCACTATGTGGCAGGATCACCCTTTAAAAAAAAAAAGAAGAAAGGATATACAACAAAAATGCTGTTTAAAGATCCTCCATGTGACGGAATTGATCTGCTGTTTTTAAGGACTGGCTGTAAAATATTAGTCAAAGATCCTCTATGTGACAAGAGTGCTTTGCTGTTCTTTAAGGACCAACTGTAATTGTCAAATATTCTCAGTATGGCAGAAGTGCTCTGTTGTTTTTAAGGACTGATAATAAAAAGCTGAGTCAATATACAGTATGTGATGGGACCAATGTCTTTTCTAATATTTAATTAGGAATGTTCAATTATAGGTGTCAATCAGTAAATGCTATTACATGATGAGGAGAAATGCAAATAAAGAAACTGTAATTCATACCAAATATATAACAATCTGTTATTAACAGTTAATAAGAATTAATCTGCAAGGCACCCCTTTAGGTCCTCTCCAATTTGGCAGTTACAATGTTTTTGTAATGTTATTTATGTAACTATGGTGTTGCTTGTTTACTTCAGATGCAGTCAGTAGTCGTTTGTTCAACTTCTTTAGTTAAACTAGTGGTGTGCCTCAAGGTTCTATTTTAGGTCCTCTCTTTTTCATCATTTGGGCTATTTAAAGTTAAAGTTAAAGTTAAAGTTAAAGTTAAAGTACCAATGATTGTCACACACACACTAGGTGTGGTGAAATTTGTCCTCTGCATTTGACCCATCCCCTTGATCACCCCCTGGGAGGTGAGGGGAGCAGTGGGCAGCAGCGTAGCCGCGCCCGGGAATCATTTTTGGTGATTTAACCCCCAATTCCAACCCTTGATGCTGAGTGCCAACTTGTGAGAGACTACTTTTTGCAGCAGATTCTTGGAAAAAACACGAGAGTGCTGTCATAGAGATGATCTTTGACTAGCTTTTTTTGCGTTAAAAAGAGCAGAGCGCTCCTGTAACCCTGACAAAATAGACCAAAATTAAATGTCTACTGCAGAGGACGCTGGTTCTTCTGAATATACAAAAAATAATAATACTGAAGGTAAAAGTCCGACGTCCAATCCTTTTAACTTTCTGGAAATGATATTTAGTTGATTATCCCTATACTGCAAAGTTCATGTTATTTTTGTTGTAAATGTGCTAAATAATGTACATTAAAATTAATCTAATATGAGTTATTGCTGTAGTTTGATTATTTTAGTAAGTCGTGTATTTTGTTATGACGTCACATTTTGGATAATGGCATGGCTACGGTCTGCACGTTTGATGGTCCACGGTATGCTCAGGGAGTTTGTGGGTTTGCTCAGACACTGAAAAATTAGAGGGAACATTGGATGGGACTGAGCTGCTGTGTTTTGGGGTATACTGCAAAAACATAGGTCAAAGATCCTCTATGTGACAGGATTGCTCTGCTGGCTTTTTAGGGATGTACTGCAAAGATGCCAGTCAAAGAGCCTCTATGTAACAAGAGTGATCTCATTTTAAGACTATACTGTTAAAATGCTGGTCAAAAATATTCTCTGTGACAGGAGTGATCTGTTGTTTTTAAGGATATACTGTAAACATGCAGTCAAAAATCATTTATAGTGATCTCTTGTTTTGCAGAATATCCTGTAAAATGCTGGTCAACGATCCTCTATGTGACAGGAGTGATCTCTTGTTTTGAAGAATATGCCTAAAAATTCTGGTCAAAGATACTCTGGTCAAAGATCCTCTATGTGACAGGAGGGATCT
The DNA here is from genome assembly GCF_033978785.1 of Entelurus aequoreus. Classification (NCBI taxonomy): domain Eukaryota; kingdom Metazoa; phylum Chordata; class Actinopteri; order Syngnathiformes; family Syngnathidae; genus Entelurus; species Entelurus aequoreus. Next base: position 24,937,087 of record NC_084751.1, on the reverse strand, counting down.
GTTGTCTTGAAGAATATGCTGTAAAATGCTGGTCAACGATCCTCTATGTGACAGGAGTGATCTCTTGTTTTTAGGAATATGCTGTAAAATGCTGGTCAAAGATCATCTATGTGACAAGAGTGACTTCTTATTTTTAAGATAATATCGTACAAATTCTGGTCAAAGATTCACTATGTGACAGGAGTGATCACTTGTTTTTAAAAATATATTGTGAAAATGCTGGTCAAAGATCCTCTATGTGACAGGAGTGACCTCTTGTTTTAGGAATATACTGTAAAAATGCTGGTCAAATATCCTCTATGTGACATGAGTGATCTCGTTTTTATAAATATACTGTAGAAATGCTGGTCAAAGATCCTCTATGTGACAGGACTTACCTCGTTTTTAAGAATATACTGTAAAAATGCGGATCAAAGCTCCTCTATGTGACATGGTTGATCTCTTGTTTTTATAAATAAACTGTTAAAATGCTGGTCAAAGATCCTCTATCTATGTGACAGGAGTGACCTCTTGTGTTTAGGAATATACTGTAAAAATGCTGGTCAAAGATACTCTATGTGACATGAGTGATCTCTTGTTTTTATAAATAAACTGTTAAAATGCTGGTCAAATATCCTCTATGTGACAGGAGTGACCTCTTGTGTTTAGGAATATACTGTAAAAATGCTGGTCAAAGATACTCTATGTGACATGAGTGATCTCTTGTTTTTATAAAATAACTGTTAAAATGCTGGTCAAAGATCCTCTATGTGACAGGACTTACCTCTTGTTTTTAGGAATATACTGTAAAAATGCTGGTTAAAAAAATATTCTATGTGACAGGAGTGATCTCTTGTTTTTAAGAATACACTGTAAAAATGCTGGTCAGAGATCCTCTATGTGACAGGATCGCTCAATGTTTACATGCATCCACTGCCAAAACACATGTCTATGTTTCAGGAATGATCTGCTGGTATATTTTGTAAAAATGCAGGTCAAAGATCCTCTATATATCAAGACTAATCTGATAAAATGTAAATAAAAATGTTGACGACTGCCAAATCGAACTGAATTTGTAAGTTTGTTTTTTTGTCAATCATACTGGATTTAGCCAGCGAGCCACCAGTTGAAAGGTTCTGATTTAGAGCAATAACTACAAATATACAGAATATATGTATGCGATAATCATAAAAATACACAAGTGTTGTATATTTGTTGGTCGTGTGATGGGTGATGGATGAGCCAAGAAGACGCCAATGAGGAATCGTCAAACAAAAAGCTTTATTTGTTTCGAGCCTCAGACTGGAACTGCAGATTCCAGGGGATAGAGTATGGGCCTGATCACTCGTCTGCTGTCTTTAAATACCTTTTAAACAAAGACAGTTACTCTTTGTTGTTCTAGCCTTGGGGCCGGCCAGTTTGGACAACACCCAGTTTGCTGCTTGGCCAGTCGGCCTATTTCCCCTGATCGGTTTGAGTCGGGTGACCTCCGACTCCTATCCTCTACCCCTACTTGTGAGGGCTTCCTACCAGAGGTTGGGGTTTGTTAGAGAAAGTAGGGCTGTTGGAAAACAAAACATATAAACTTAATATTAAAAATAAAAAAATAAAAAAAGACAAAGAGTAACATTTTAATACAATTTTTCTAAAACACATGAACCAATACAAAAATTAATATCAAATATAACATGATGAGACCCATTGTTCCCAATTATTTGGTTTTCCTCTTTAGCTATACAGTACATGAGAGGGTCAAAATATTAAAAATAGATCTTTTGATATGATGCGATGCACTTCTACGCCACACAGAAAAACACATTATAATATTTGCAGACAGGTGTACCTAATAATGTGGTCAGAGCGTCCCTTGCAAAAATACCTTTACACTATCAGTCACAAGTTTGGAGATACTTTCTCAATGAAAAGAATGTAACAGTGTCTCCAAAATGTTGACGGGTGGTGTATGCACTAGTGCTTTGAATCTTTGGGCACCACACGATACGATTCTTAGAAATAAAAATTTGATTCAGAATCGATCCACGATTCAAAACGATTCTCAAATTTAACAACATTCCACCATGAAATAGATAAACAGCTCTGATCAATTTCTATACAACTTGCTGTCAAACGATTCAAATATTTAATCGCGATAATCGCATTGTTTATAGTTAACTCGCAGATAGACATCATTTTTCATCATTAATAAGTGTACCCTAGACAGACAATTTTCAAGGTAAGTAAGGCATTTATGTTTTCTTATTACTTGTAATAAATGGAAATGGACATTTCGTAAGTAAACTATATTGTCCAATGCAGTCTATGATCTTGTCTAACAAAGCTAGTATGTTCGTGCAACGAATGCTTAGTGTGATGGTGCTTAGCTCCTAGTGTAATGCTAAGCATTAGGGGTGTGGGAAAAAATCGATTGGAATTCAAATCGCGATTCTCATGTTGTGCGATTCAGAATCGATTCTCATTTAAAAAAAAAATATATATATATATATATATATTTTTTTTTAATTTATTGATTTTTTTTCATTTAAAAAAAATAATTACATTTTTTTTTTTTTTTTAATTAATCAATCCAACAAAACAATACACAGCAATACCATAACAATGCAATCCAATTCCAAAACCAAACCCGACCCAGCAACACTCAGAACTGCAATAAACAGAGCAATTGAGAGGAGACACAAACACGACACAGAACAAACCAAAAGTAGTGAAACAAAAATGAATATTATCAACAACAGTATCAATATTAGTTACAATTTCAACATAGCAGTGATTAAAAATCCCTCATTGACATTATCATTAGACATTTATAAAAAATAAAATAAATGAACAATAGTGTCACAGTGGCTTACACTTGCATCGCATCTCATAAGCTTGACAACACACTGTGTCCAATATTTTCACAAAGATAAAATAAGTCATATTTTTGGTTCATTTAATAGTTAAAACCAATTTACATTATTGCAATCAGTTGATAAGCCTTTACTTTATTTTTTTATTTTAAATTATTTTTTTTTAAATTGACATCCAGCATCAGACATTCCTATCCATTACATCGTATTCACATAAATCATATATCTATTGTTTGCTCTAAATGTCAAAATATTTTTGTGTATATCCCATCCATACCAACCCCCCCACCCCAAAAGATAGAAAGAAACAACAAAAAAAACAAAGTAATACCTACAAATACATTGATTAAATAAACAGGAAAAAAAAAGGAAATAATAATACATTAATAATAATAATAATCAGAAATAAAATAAAATATAGACAATTTACAATTATAAAAGCTTTTTACAAAAATCTACTTCTCTGCTTGCATGTCAGCAGACTGGGGTGGATCCTGCTGAAATCCTATGTATTGAATGAATAGAGAATCGTTTTGAATCGGGAAAATATCGTTTTTGAATCGAGAATCGCTTTGAATCTGGAAAAAAATCGATTTAGAATCGAATCGTGACCCCAAGAATCAATATTGAATCAAATCCCCCCCCGCTGTCGTCGTCGTTACATCGTATCATGGCTGGTTTGTAAAACGTATATTATGTTTATAAACTCAGGCAATATGTCCCTGGACACATGAGGACTTTGAATATGACCAATGTATGATCCTGTAACTACTTGGTATCGGATTGATACCCAAATGTGTGGTATCATCCAAAACTAATGTAAAGTATCAAACAACAGAAGAATAAGTGATTATTAAATTTTAACAGAAGTGTAGATAGAACGTGTTAAAAGAGAAAATAAGCAGATACACCTAGTGTGTGTGTGTGACAATCATTGGTACTTTAACATACTTTTTAACTTTAACATATTAACAGTAAATGAACAAGTAGATTAAAATAAATGTTCTACCACTTGTCCTTAATAGTTTTGACAAAGTCCTAGAATGGAAAATGACACAATATGTCAGCAGACTAATTAGGAGCCTTTGTTTGCTTACTTACTAATAAAAGACAAGTTGTCTAGTATGTTCACTATTGTATTTAAGGACAAACTTGCAATAATAAACATATGTTTAATGTACCGTAAGATTTTTTTCTTGAAATAAAGCCAATAATGCAATTTTTTGTGGTCCTCTTTATCTAGAAAAGTATCAAAAAGTACCGGAAAGTATCGAAATATATTTTGGTACCGGTACCAAAATATTGGTATCGGGACAACACTAGTTCCAACATTAGCATGGCTAATTGTGGTTTCTGGTACTGTATGTGCATCAAACACATATAGGGTGGTATTTGCTTGGCACAATATAATGCATTACATGTAAATAATGATAAATGGGTTATACTTGTATAGCGCTTTTCTACCTTCAAGGTACTCAAAGCGCTTTGACAGTATTTCCACATTCACCCATTCACACACACATTCACACACTGATGGCGGGAGCTGCCATGCAAGGCGCTAACCAGCAGCCATCAGGAGCAAGGGTGAAGTGTCTTGCCCAAGGACACAACGGACGTGACTAGGATGGTAATTATGATGGTAGAAGGTGGGGATTGAACCCCAGTAACCAGCAACCCTCCGATTGCTGACACGGCCACTCTACCAACTTCGCCACGCCGTAATGTAATGTAATGTAATGATGATCTAATTTGTGTATTGACATGGTAGTAGGCTATATGATTTATGCATAACGTGGTTTTTGCGTAACGTGGGTTGGCTCATAGAATTACACTCTGCACTGAAAGATGGTGATGTGCGTACATGGAAGAGAAGGCAGTGCGTCAGGTTGGATGCAACATGGAGTTATGCTGAACGAAATGTGGCGGTCATTTTACTGTTGGCCTTGGCTTGCCATCAAAGTAGGCCTACGCGATATATGATATATGATATATGATATATTATTATATATCATTATTTCGATGGTGGTCCGTGCGGTCAAACTAGACATTTTAGCAGGGTAATGCCAACAATCTGTCCCGACTGCCGAGGAAAATATTGCTGCGTAACTTTACAAATACATTTGGCTAATCGACATCAGTAAAATGTGGCATAATTTCTTAGTAAACCATCTTGCAAGATGCATAACATGTGGCATAATTACTTAATAAGCCATCTTGCAAGAAGCATAAACAAGAGAAACCTACAGCGTAGGACTCCTCGATTGCCATTTGAAGTTCCTTGGAGTAGGATTCGGATTGGGCTACGTATCTGGCAACCTCAGTCATGGAGAGTGGGAGGGGACTACAGAATTTTGACCGTGATTGCAGTACCATTTCCGGCCACATTACTACATATGGCACCTTTAATATCTGCTTACTTTCTCTTTTAACATGTTCTATCTACACTTCTGTTAAAATGTAACAATCACTTATTCTTCTGTTGTTTGATACTTTACATACATTTTGTCTGATACAACACATTTGGGTACCGATTCGATACCAAGTAGTTTCAGGGTCGTACAGGGACTTATTTCCTGAGTTTATAAGCAATAAAAAAACATTTTGTGACAATGAAAAATATCGATGTAATCATTGTATCGAATAGGTACGGCTCTTATACTTGGTATCATTACAATCGATATTTGTGTAGATCCACCGTTGTTTACATTCAGAAGCGCTATCTTGCTGTTAGCCGTTAGCTATTGTATCCTTCTACGGTGTGTAGTGAAGCACGTTTAGCTACTCCTCGTCCTGCAGGGATGATACTTGTAAGAAACTTACTTTATTTGTCGCCATGAAGGCAAAGATTGGTGATTTAGAAGTAGCTAAAACGCTAACAACAGATGTTAACTGCCGGCTAGCAGCTATCTAGTTACTATCCAGCTGTGTTTTAAAGCAATGCGTGCAGAGCGGCGCTTTCGTGTTTATAGACCCACGTATTGCATACTTGCCAACCGTCCCGATTTTTCCGGGAGACTCCCGAATTTCAGTGCCCCTCCCGAAAATCTCCCGGGGCAACCATTCTCCCGAATTTCTCCCGATTTTCACCCGGCCAACAATATTAAGGGCGTGCCGGGATGGCTTTGCCTTTAGCGTCCTCTACAACCTGCCGGCCCGTCCACTTTTTCACCATACAAACAGCGTTCCAGACCAGTCACATGTTGTATGCGGCTTCTGCATACACACGAAAGAGACTGCAAGACATACTTGATCAACAGCCATACAGGTCACACTGAGGGTGCCCGTATAAACAACTTTAACACTGTTACAAATATGTGCCACACTGTGAACCCACACCAAACAAGAATGACAAACACATTTCGGGAGAACATCCGCACCGTAACACAACATAAACACAACAGAAGAAATACCCAGAACCCCTTGCCTAACTCTTCCGGGCTACAATATACACCCCCGCTACCACCAAACCCCCCCCGCCCCCCATCTCCCGAATTCGAAGGTCTCAAGGTTGGCAAGTATGACGTATTGCAGGGGTGTCCAAAGTGCGGCCCGGTGGCCATTTGCGGCCTGCAGCTAATTGTTTACCGGCCCGCCACACATTCTGGAAATGCTATTCCAAAAATTAAAAAAACATTTAAAAAAGTGGAATGAGGTGAAATCTAACTAGAAAAAGTTGCAATGTTGACACAAAGCTACCATGCAGGCTTTTTTTTCTTCTTTTGTCTATCTTTCTTTTTTCTTTTTTTGCCATTGCTCAAAAAAAAAAAAAAAATCAATGTTATAATGAATAATTGACCTATTCAAGGCTCCAATTATTTCAAATATTTCACTTTAAAATATTTTATGTGGGAAATATTGCATATATTGTGTGGTTGCCATACAAAAACATCAACATTTTATTTGACAAAAGAGCATAAAACAAACAAAATAATAGTTCAAACGTAAAATCGACAGATGTATCTGAAGTTGAGCTCGTAACTTAAGTGTTGAAAGTAAAAAAAAAACTAATAAAAATGTATCACTTTCTGAGTGGGGCACCTTTTGGATCCCAAATATACTTAATGGGATTTTATTTATCTTTCCACTGTGATTACTCAAAAATAATAATGAATTAAAATCAATGGTGTATTGCATTATTGTTATTTTTAAGGCTCTAATTACTTCACATCAAACATTGCTTTCTGAATGTTTTGGGCAGTGGGGGAAATACTGCATATTTCAGTTTTATTATAAAAAACTAAGTTGTCTTTGACAGAAAAGGCATAAAACCTTTTTGTTTTTTTAAACTTTATATCAACCTGAAGTGGGAAAAGTTTGGACACCCCTGACGTATTGTATCTTTTGTTTTAAAGTCAAAATACGTCCATTCTCCCCTCCTGTCTTCCCATTGTTTCTGCCTGCAAGTGCTGTGTGTGTGCGTGTGTTGACAAAGATCCAGCAATGTCACCATGGCGCGCCTCACGTCGATGAAAAAAAAAAGTACTAGTATTTTTTAATGGCAGTACAGTACCCTTTTTAGTTCATGAGTACCCCAGTACTTTATACCGCACGACCCTAGTTCAAACTAGACTCCAGCCGCAGTTGGAGTGGAGGCACGTAAATAAGACTGCACACAAAACGGTGCATTCTGAAGAGACGGTCATAAACCGGCTTAAAGATGGTCTTTAAAACTACATTTATGAACAATGTTGACCAAAGAACCACCATAACATGTTCTGTAGACCACATGGAAAAATCTGAATATAGGCCCTTAGTTAGAAAATGGGTTCTGTGAAAGCAATCATAATTTTTTCACACCTCCATGGTTCATTGTGTGATATCTTGAAATGTCTTAAAGGCGTTTCGACACATTCAAGCTCACAAAGACGGGCCTCCCATTATTTTTTGTAATTGGTTTTGGGGCCAGAACTAATAAAGTAATATTAATAAAATACGAAAAAAATAGAAAAGGGCCACATGCGGTGATTTCAATCCCATACTGGATTACGTTTTTTAATTTGCATTAGGAGGCTCCAGCACTCCCCCCTCCCCCCGTGACATTGGGAGTGACAAGAAAAATAGATGGATGGATGGATCTTTTATTCCATGAAAGGATGAGCTTCACAGGACACTTCATTCACTAAAATGGCGCATGCTCTGCTGCGACAGCACTGACCCTACCCTGTGTCTAGTGTCTAATGTACGTTTTATGTGCGTGCTTTACGTGTAACTGTTACATTTAGAGATGTCCTATAATGGCTTTTTTGCAGATATCCGATATTCCGATATTGTCCAACTCTTAATTACCGATTCCAATATCAACCGATACCGATATATACAGTCGTGGATATTAACACATTATTATGCCTAATTTTGTTGTGATGCCCCGCTGGATGCATTAAGCAAAGTAACTTCACCATGAATTGATTAACCTGGACCCCGATTTAAACAAGTTGTATATTGTAGCTTACCGCAGGGGTGTCCAAAGTGCGGTCCGGGGGCCATTTGCGGCCCGCAGCTAATTGTTTACCGGCCCGCCACACATTCTGGAAATGCTGTTGCAAAAATAAAAAATAAACATGAACTAGAAAAAGTTGCCATGTTGACACAAAGCTGCCATGCAGGCTGTTTTTTTCTTTTGTCTATCTTTATTTTTCTTTTTTTGCCATTGCTTAAAAAAAAATCTAAAATCAATGTTATAATGAATTATTGACCTATTCAAGGCTCCAATTATTTCAAATATTTCACTTTAAAATGTTTTATGTGGAAAATATTGTATATATTGTGTGGTTGCCATACAAAAACATCAACGTTTTCTTTGACAAAAGAGCATAAAACAAACAAAATAATAGTTCAAACGTAAAATTGACAGATATATCTGAAGTTGATCTCGTAACTTCAGTATTGAAAGTAAAAAAAACCTAATACAAATGTATCACTTTATGAGTGGGGCACCTTTTGTATCCTAAATATATTTAATGGGATTTTATTTATCTTTTCACTGTAATTACTCAAAAATAACAATGAATTAATATCAATGGTGTCTTGCATTATTGATGTTTTTAAGGCTCTAATTACTTCACATCAAACATTGCTTTCTGAATGTTTTGGGCAGTGGGGGAAATACTGCATATTTCAGTTGTAATATAAAAAACAAAGTTGTCTTGACAGAAAAGGCATAAAACCTTTTTGTTTTTTAAAATTTTATATCAACCTGAAGTTGATATACTGTAGAGATTTACTGTAAGCGTTAAATAAAAAAAATAAAATAATAATTGGACTAGTTTTTAACATTTTAATGACTTAGACCCTTTATGGTCCCCGGGAGCCCTCAAGGTAAAAAAACCCCAAAATCCATATATTTTGTTATGATTTGAAAATGAAAACTATCAAAATGGCCCCCGCAGGCTTTAATTTTTCCATGTGCGGCCCTCAGTGGAAAAAGTTTGGACACCCTTGGCTTACCGGAAGAGTTAGTGCTGCAAGGGGTTCTGGGTATTTGTTCTGTCGTGTTTATGTTGTGTTACGGTGCGGATGTTCCCCCGAAATGTGTTTGTCATTCTTGTTTGGTGTGGGTTCACAGTGTGGCGCATATTTGTAACAGTGTTAAAGTTGTTTATACGGCACCCTCAGTGTGACCTGTATGGCTGTTGATCAAGTATGCCCTGCATTCACTTATGTGTGTGTAAAAGCCACATATATAATGTGACTGGGCTGGCACGCTGTTTGTATGGAGGAAAAGCGGACGTGGCGACAGGTTGTAGAGGACGCTAAAGGCAGTGCCTTTAAGGCACGCCCCCAATATTGTTGTCCGGGTGGAAATCGGGAGAAATTCGGGAGCATGGTTGCCCCGGGAGATTTTCGGGAGAGGCACTGAAATCCGGGAGTCTCCCGGGAAAATCGGGAGGGTTGGCAAGTATGCCCTACGTCCATGTTTTACCGGCTATGTACCGCTCCGTACAGCGGCGTTTTAAAAAGTCATTAATTTAACTTTTTGAAACCGATACTGATAATTTCAGATATTACATTTTAAAGCATTTATCGCCGATAATACATCTCTAGTCACATTGTATGTAGGCAAAAGTCAGACAGATCAGCTGTGACAAGTTACAAGGTGATCGCCGCCTTTCTCACAATCTTATCGCTGATTTGCGATAGCCTAGCACTACAGCCCGACACCAACAACCGGCTACTCACCTACATCGAGCCTCGCTGTGGAGTAACACCAAGCCTGCCGTGGTCCTACCTTCGGAGCTTCGGCCGAGGAAAAGGGGAAGGCATGGAGGCATCCGGAGACGTCCCTTTAAACCTCCTTTGCCCACCATCATCATGTCCAACGTACGATCACTCC
>NC_084751.1:24849411-24921911 GCF_033978785.1 Entelurus aequoreus | reverse complement strand
CCATCCATCCATTTTATACCGCTTGTCGTGTACCGCCAGCCGTCTTCCACAGACTTGTCCAAGTTGTTAAGTATTGCCTTGCTTTATTCTCTAAAAAAAGAGTGATTTTGATTTGGTAAAGTTTTTTGATCAGTTTTGTTTTTGAGCTTGTTTCATAGTGCTTTGCCCTCTTTTTCCCCTCCTCTTGGAGCGCTTTAATTTGTAGTTTTCTCAGCCCATTACAGTGTAGTTCTATTTATAGCTTTTTGTCTACTCTTCGTGAGCGATTTTCTTTTGGTGCAGTTAATTGTAGATTGTTTTTTAAAATTATTAGATCATATAGATTTTGCTATCGCCTTTTTTTTCCTCCCTCGGGAGTGATTTTTTTGTTTGTTTTTCGCCCTGTGCTACATTTCCTTTTTACTCTAGTGTGTCAAGTCTACAGTTTTTAGCCATTTGTTAATTCACTGTATCTGAAGATGGTTCTCAGAAACTGTTGAATAACAATCCTCCTTCTTGCCAAAGCCTATCACATATTTCGCTAGAATAGAGACGTGTTGTCAGGCGATGTCAAGCGGTGCGTCGTGGAAGACGCAGGAGGTTGTTGTGATTTTAGGATGCAGACGAACGAGGTAGCAGCGGGCAGTAAAAAAATTGATATTTATTGATAAATGAAGAAAAAGCGAGAGCAACGGGGAAGTACTTTGCCCGGCTAGACATGAGAGAAAACAAAACCAACTGCTGAAACCCAGCAAAACACTCACAGGAATTGTGGGGCAGAGTTCGGGCGTACAAGAGCTTGGCATCGAAGGATTGTCAACAGAGAATAGATAACAACAACAACAACAACAATGTCCCGACAACAAAGGTAGAAAAAGGATCAACTTAAATAGTCTTGATCGCAAATAGAAAACAGGTGAGGGGAAATGCTCCGGGACAGAAGTGAAGCAGCCACGTGAAAACACCAACAAAACCAGAAAAGCCGCCAAAATAAAAGCACAGGACAGGAACTAAAACACTAAATACAGAAGAACACTAACAAAACGCAACATCAGGGTGTAACCAGCCGTGACACGCATGTGGTATTCAAGTCATAATTGTCGGAGCATAAAGTCATATTTAAATTCAAGTTGTAATTTTTTGAGAAAAAAGTCGTATTTTATGTAAAAGTCATAATATTTGGAGAATAAAGCCATATCTTACATTACAGTGGCAATTTTTTTGAGAACAAAGCCGTTCTTTTTTACATTAAAGTCGTAATTTTCTGTAAATAAAGTCGTATTTTACATTAAATTCAGACTTTTGTGAGAATAAAGTCCTATTTTACATGAAAGTCCTACTTTTCGGGAAAAAAAGGCATATTTTATACTCAAGTGGTAACCTGCGGGAATAAAGCAGTTTTTTTTTATATTAAAGTTGTAATTTTCTGGGAATAAAGTCGTATTTCACATTAAAGTGGCACTTTTGCGAGAATAAAGTCTGATTTTACATGCAAGTCCTAATTTTTGGAGAAAAAAGTCGTACTTCAATATAATATAACAATTCAAGGTGTAACTTGCGGGAATTAAGATGTTTTTTGTTTGACATTAAAGTCGTAATTTTATGGGAATAATGTCGTAGTTTAAATTAAAGTGGCACTTCTCTAAAAACAAAGCTGTTTTTTACATCAAAGTCGTATATTACATTAAAGTTGTAATTTTGCGAGAATCATTTCTTATTTTTGATCCAAGTTGTAACTTTATAGAATGAAGCCTTTTTTTGCATCTACGTCGTAATTTTCTGGCAATAAAGTCGTATTTTACATTAAAGTCAGACTTTGGCGAGAATAAAGTCCTATTTTACATGCAAATCCTAATTATCGGGAAAAAAGGCATATTTTATACTCAAGTGGTAACTTTCGAAAATAAAGCAGTTTTTTTTTTTTTTTACATTAAAGTCGTAATTTCTGGGAATAAAGTTGTATTTCACATTAAAGTAGCACTTTTTGTGAGAATAAAGTCAGATTTTACATGCAAGTCCTAATTTTGGGAGAAAAAAGTCATCACTTACACTCAAGTCGCAACTTGCGGTAATAAAGCCGTTTTTTTGTTTTACATTAAAGTCGTAATTTTATGGGAATAAAGTCGTAGTTTAAATTAAAGTGGGACTTCGCTAAAAATAAAGCTGTTTATTTTTACATTTTTTTACATCGAAGGTACAAAATGTGGCTGACTTTTGACAAGGACAAGAAAGTGTGATCATATTACGCCTATACTGGTTTCCTGTGCACTTAAGATGCGACTTTAAGGTTTTACTACTTACGTATAAAATACTAAACAGTCTAGCTCCATCCTATCTTGCAGATTGTATTGTCAAATGTCCCGGCCTGAAATATGCGCTCTAAGAACTCCGACTTATTAGTGATTCCCAGAGCCCAAAAAAGTAGTCTGGTAACAGTTAGAGATGCTACCTCAGTAGAAGCATTTAAGTCCCATCTTAAAACTCATTTATATGTCCAGCCTTTAAATAGACCCATTTTTAGACCAGTTGATCTGCCGCCTCTCTTTTCTGCTCTGCTCTGGCCACGGATCAGTTTCTGCAGAGAAGGCGTTAGCGGTCCCTTCCAAACTTTCTCGTAGTTCCTATTGGGTTGAGATTTTTCTTGCCCAGATGTGGAAATCAGATCCGAGGATGTCGTCGTGGTTTGTGCAGCCCTTTGAGACATTTGTGATTAAGGGCTATATGAACAAACTTTGATTGATTGATTGATTTGTTCGTTTTTGTGGCAGAATCCAAGTTAAAACAGCAATGCTTTTATTTTCAAGCTTACTTTGTCCTAAACAGGAAGTTACTGTGTGCAGCTGTATAACTAGACAGTAGTTATGTTGATATTACTATGTGGAATGGAACAACACTACAACACTGTCGACATAAGCGGGCCAAACTTCAATAGAAATTACCCCTTTGGATCTCAAAGTTTATGTCGACAAAAGCCGTCGACCACGTATGCCGACATCGACTTAATTGGGCACTTTGTATTAATACATACAAAAGGTTAAAGTAGACTCATAGGCGCCTCAAAGGATATAATAAAGACTCTCTTTATTTACGAATATTACAAATATTTGTGCGAGGAGCGTTCATTCTTTTATCGTACAAAGAGCGCGATGAAGGCGCAGCCCAGCAGAGACATGGTGGAGGCGGACAGCACCACGACCACCACGCTACCCGCCACGTTGACCAGGGCGCCCAGGCCCACGCCCACCAAGATCTGGGCCAGCTGCACCATGCAGGTGAGCGCGGCGCAGTCCACCCCCGTTCCTCGCGGAGTTTCGTCGCCTCCACGCCGCTTCATTTCCTCCTGATGGCGGGAAAAAAAGAAATCAACGGGAAGGTTTTTCAGAATATCCGCAGAGGGGAAAAAACAATCAGCTCAGCTCTGGAAAATATCGACGGGTGCTAAGGTCGTTGTTATACATCTCCAAATACTTCAGACGACCTCATCTGATTAAATGTAATGAAATATTGAGCGTCCATGGCGAAAGGTTGAGAGCATCAATTAAGGTCATGGTTTTATTGGTCTGAAGGGATGGTGCTTTGGGTGTGTTTTAATAGGGCAACTTATCAACACGGTCTTCTCTAAGTTCTTATCACTGTCGGAGCAGCATTACAAATCAACATCTAGCAGCGGGAAACTACAAAACCCAAAACCAGTGAAGTTGGCACGTTGTGTAAATCGTAAATAAAAACAGAATACAATGATTTGCAAATCCTGACTGCAAAGACAAGATATTTAATGTTCGAACTGAGAAACTTTTTTAAATTTTTTGCAAATAGTCATTAACTTAGAATTTAATGGCAGCAACACATTGTAAAAAAGTTGGCACAGTGGCATTTTTACCACTGTGTTACATGGCCTTTCCTTTTAACAACATTCAGTTTGGGAACTGAGGAGACCAATTCTTGAAGCTTTTCAGGTGGAATTTTTTCCCATTCTTGCTTGATGTACAGCTTAAGTTGTTCAACAGTCCGGGGTCTCCGTTGTGGTATTTTAGGCTTCATAATGCGCCACAAATTTTCAATGGGAGACAGGTCTGGACTACAGGCAGGCCAGTCTAGTACCCGCACTTTTTTACTATGAAGCCACGTTGATGTAACACGTGGCTTGGCATTGTCTTGCTGAAATAAGCAGGGGCGTCCATGGTAACGTTGCTTGGATGGCAACATATGTTGCTCCAAAACCTGTGTGTACCTTTCAGCATTAATGGCACCTTCACAGACGTGTAAGTTACCCATGCCTTGGGCACTAATACACCCCCATACCCTCACAGATGCTGGCTTTTCAACTTTGCACCTATAACAATCCGGGTAGTTCTTTTCCTCTTTGGTCCGGAGGACACAACGTCCACAGTTTCCAAAAACAATTTGAAATGTGGACTCGTCAGACCACAGAACACTTTTCCACTTTATATCAGTCCATCTTAGATAAGCTCAGGCCCAGTGAAGCCGACGGCGTTTCTGGGTGTTGTTGATAAACGGTTTTCGCCTTGCATAGGAGAGTTTTAACTTGCACTTACAGATGTAGCCACCAACTGTAGTTACTGACAGTGGGTTTCTCAAGTGTTCCTGAGCCCATGTGGTGATATCCTTTACACACTGATGTCGCTTGTTGATGCAGTACAGCCTGAGGGATCCAAGGTCACAGGCTTAGCTGCTTACGTGCAGTGATTTCTCCAGATTCTCTGAACCCTTTGATGAAATTACGGACCGTAGATGGTGAAATCCCTAAAACCCTTGCAATAGCTGGTTGAGAAAGGTTTTTCTTAAACTGTTCAACAATTTGCTCACGCATTTGTTGACAAAGTGGTGACCCTTGCCCATCCTTGTTTGTGAATGACTGAGCATTTCATGGAATCTACTTTTATACCCAATCATGGCACCCACCTGTTCAACTTTATCAGTATTCATTTCCACCTTTCCCAACTTCTTTGTCACGTGTTGCTGGCATCAAATTCTAAAGTTAATGATTATTTGCACAAAAAAAAAATGTTTATCAGTTTGAACATCAAATATGTTGTCTTTGTAGCATATTCAACAGAATATGGGTTGAAAATGATTTGCAAATCATTGTATTCCGTTTATATTTACATCCAACACAATTTCCCAACTCATATAGAAACGGGGTTTGTACACCACCTTTCTTCCAGTCAAAATACTGGATTATGATTGGGAATATTTTCACTGCACCATGGTTACTCCCATCTGTAGCGATGCCACAGTACTTTATTTCTTTGAGCGCCTCTAGCGAAATGTCGATGCTGTGAGGCGCTATAACACTGTTGACAATCGCCTCTGTTTTGGTGCGTGCACTTGAAAACTTTTTTGCCGTGTCTGAGTCTGGGAATACTTTTTTCAGCAAAGCACTGGTGCAATCCATCGACCTGTAACTGTTATGGTGTTTGACTGTACGGAATGCTAAAACACCCTCTGCTGCGTTTACAATGTCTTCTCCTTTTCCAGGTTGCACAAAGTACTCTGTCAATTTAGCATACGAGCTCATGCCCTGCACAGCTGTTTTGTGCTTTGTAGTTTCGATATGGGCTTGTAGATCTTTGGCCCCTTTATTTGCCACTGATACATACGTTCCTGCTTTGCACACAGTGCATTCTGCTTCCCATATGTCACGGCCAGGACGAAAACACTGATACTTTTTCCGCAAATCATCCGTGAAGTTGCATTTACATTTGGCATTTGTCTCTCCACTCTCTCTCTGGTGTCCTGTCTGTCTCTCCACTCCCTCACTCTCGCGCTCTCTGTATCTGCCCCTCCCTAACGAATGCTGCTGCTTACGCTCGCCTCCACAATTTGTTTTGTTTTAAACCCTTCTTAACCCTGAACGTACATTGAAAATACATGCAACCCTAATTCAAAATGACGGACATTTGAGGCATTTAAGAAACCCCGCCCGGACAGCCCGGACAGCCCCGCAAAAGAGGACATGTTCGGGGAAAAGTGGACTTGTGGTCAGTCTAGGTAAGGCTAATGAAATTAGCATAGGTAGCCACATTTAGCATTTGAAATTATAGCATTGTCCAAAAATGGGAGAGTAATTACATTGTTGTTAATGTTAATGTTTACATTGAGAGTTAGTAAAAGCTTAACAAAACCTTGTCATTTATTCCGCAAATTTACTGACTGAGTGGCTCCATGCCACCTTTAAACTTCTTAGTATTATTTTTTATTTTGTTTTTGTTGTTGTTAATGAAGTAGAGTAGTCATGATAAGTAAGTGTTCAAGCTAGCAGGCAGAAAACTGCTGCATAGTCAAACTAAACCACTAATTCCTTTTTTTTTTAAAAACCTGTTCGCTTCAAAAGGATATTTTATTATTTTTTTAAATGTATTCATCCAATGTTTGTGACAACACGTTTTGGTATTTTAACGCTTTATTGTTATCAAACATGAGAGCATGACGAAATTAGAAGTACAAAGTTACAAATTACAAAGCAAAAAGGTACCAAGTAACTTGACCACTCTCCTTATAGGTAAGTACAAACCCCGTATCCATATGAGTTGGGAAATTGTGTTAGATGTAAATATAAACGGAATACAATGATTTGCAAATCATTTTCAACCCATATTCAGTTGAATATGCTACAAAGACAACATATTTGATGTTCAAACTGATAAACATTTTTTTGTTGTTGCAAATAATCATTAACTTTAGAATTTGATGCCAGCAACACGTGACAAAGAAGTTGGGAAAGGTGGCAATGAATACTGATAAAGTTGAGGAATGCTCATCAAACACTTATTTGGAACATCCCACAGGTGAACAGGCAAATTGGGAACAGGTGGGTGCCATGATTGGGTATAAAAGTAGATTCCATGACATGCTCAGTCATTCACAAACAAGGATGGGGCAAGGGTCACCACTTTGTCAACAAATGCGTGAGCAAATTGTTGAACAGTTTAAGAAAAACCTTTCTCAACCAGCTATTGCAAGGAATTTAGGGATTTCACCATCTATGGCCTGTAATATCATCAAAGGGTTCAGAGAATCTGGAGAAATCACTGCACGTAAGCAGCTAAGCCCGTGACCTTCGATCCCTCAGGCTGTACTGCATCAACAAGCGACATCAGTGTGTAAAGGATGTCACCACATGGGCTCAGGAACACTTCAGAAACCCACTGTCAGTAACTACAGTTGGTCGCTACATCTGTAAGTGCAAGTTAAAACTCTCCTATGCAAGGCGAAAACCGTTTATCAACAACACCCAGAAACGCCGTCGGCTTCACTGGGCCTGAGCTCATCTAAGATGGACTGATACAAAGTGGAAAAGTGTTCTGTGGTCTGACGAGTCCACATTTCAAATTGTTTTTGGAAACTGTGGACGTCGTGTCCTCCGGACCAAAGACGAAAAGAACCATCCGGATTGTTATAGGCGCAAAGTTGAAAAGCCAGCATCTGTGATGATATGGGGGTGTATTAGTGCCCAAGACATGGGTAACTTACACATCTGTGAAGGTGGCATTAATGATGAAAGGTACATACAGGTTTTGGAGCAACATATTTTGCCATCCAAGCAACGTTACCATGGACGCCCCTGCTTATTTCAGCACGACAATGCCAAGCCACGTGTTACATCAACGTGGCTTCATAGTAAAAGGGTGCGGGTACTAGACTGGCATGCCTGTAGTCCAGACCTGTCTCCCATTGAAAATGTGTGGCGCATTATGAAGCCTAAAATACCACAACGGAGACCCCGGACTGTTGAACAACTTAAGCTGTACATCAAGCAAGAATGGGAAAGAATTCCACCTGAGAAGCTTAAAAAATGTGTCTCCTCAGTTCCCAAACGTTTACTGAGTGTTGTTAAAAGGCCATGTAACACAGTGGTGAACACGGCCTTTCCCAACCACTTTGGCACGTGTTGCAGCCATGAAATTCTAAGTTCATTATTATTTGCAAAAAAAAAAAAAAGTTTATGAGTTTGAACATCAAATATCTTGTCTTTGTAGTGCATTCAATTGAATATGGGTTGAAAAGGATTTGCAAATCATTGTATTCCGTTTATATTTACATCTAACACAATTTCCCAACTCATATGGAAACGGGGTTTGTAAATCTCCGGCCAAATTCAGCATTTTTTATGCTCGCATTTGCCAAAAATGGGAAAGTAAGTACAGTTTCTCACTGCTTGACAGTCATTTAGGCTCTTAAGTGTTTTGTTCCTCTGTTATCTCCTGATTTCAAGCTCTGTGCTCTTATTTGGAGGACGGCGGGGCTTAGGTTTCATCCCAGCTTCCGCCATCCTAGTCACATCCGTTGTATCCTTGGTTGGGCAAGACACTTCACCCTTGCTCCCGATGGGTCGTGGTTAGGACCTTGCATGGCAGCTCCCGCCATCAGTGAGTGAATGTGTGTATGAATGACTGAATGTGGAAATAGCGTCAAAGCGCTTTGAGTACTTTGAAATTAAAAAAGCGCACACAAGTATAACCCATTTGTTTTGTACATCGGCTTCCTGTTTGGTGTGGTAAAGCTGCCGATGGCATCTGGTCCTCGTTTGTAGTTACCAGGCGTCTTAAAACCTAAGGGGACCAAGGATTACTTTTTTTTATCTTCCAGTACATTTTTGTTGAATTTTGGCCAACATTTTGCTCTAGTTTGATCAAAGTTGGGATGGATTTCTTTTCGGAAAAAAAGGCAATGAAAGGGTTGAAATCCCTATTCACACATGTGCGACAGTTTTTTTTTGTTTCAAGTCGCACGGCCTATTTTTAGTCGCATTTGCGAGTAATTTTGTCGGACCGTACAGCGCTGGTACCAATTTTGGTACTTTTTTAGGCAACCGGGTATCGATTCACGTAAAATCAAACCGGCCCATATTTCGATACCTTTGTTGCACGTACGGTTGATGGATCAGACCCTAAGTGGGGAAATAAGCACTCTAGCAGCACTCAGAGTGGACTCAGTCAATGGTCCATGCCAACAAAGTAGGTATGCCTGACAGAAAACACTCGTACAGTAAGGCTCCACTTTTGAAAATGTGATTGATCGATGGTAATTTACACTAGATTTGCCTAAAGATTTGGTAACGACAACTACAACTAAAATGCATGTTAGAATCAAACAGCATGTGTGTTAGAAATACAATACTTCCACTACAAACTCTTTTTAGGGTGCAACAAAAGACTAGGCTTTCATCATGATGGCAAAGACTACTCCCTGACGAGGCAACACACTAACCTATACACTACTGCCATTTAACGTCTTGGAATCGCAATTGCATGCAAAGTCTGCTATAAAATAGATCCAAATGAGACTTAGAAGTGTAATGAGAATACAATGTATGGACAGCACCTGTATCATACTTAATTTTGAATTGATTTTACTCTTAACATTTTTTACATTTATTAACATATGAACACACACAAAAGTACTGAAAATGATCGGCTCTAAGGTACTGGGAATTGGTATTGTATAAATTAAAATGTAATAATTCTGATAAGTAATTTTGCTTATTTTTTGGAAAATTTCCCTTTTTTCAACTGCAAATGTTGACAGTTTATTTAATTTACTGGAAAAAAGTAAAATACAAATCTGTAAAAGTTAATGTAATCATTGTTATTCATTCCTTTTACAAGCGTGTGGACCAGTTGTTCTTAACCTTGTTGGAGGTACAGAACCCCACCAGTTTCATATGCGCAATCACTGAACACTTCTTTAGTGGAAAAAAAAAAATATATATATATATATGTTTTTCAAATTCAAGAAAAAGTTATGTTTTTTTCACTGGTGCACAAAATGAACATCACCTTGTTTAAAGAACAAAACCAACACAGTGCATGAACTCACAACAAATTACACACCTTACACACATTACCATGAATTGATTAACGTGGACCCCGACTTAAACAAGTTAAAAAACGTATTCGGGTGTTACCATTTAGTGGTCAATTGTTCGGAATATGTACTGTACTTTGTAAACTGTACTGTTTCATATAATGTATTCTCTTCCTTTTTCAATCTGCTAGTATAAGTTTCAATCAATAAATCAAAAAACCTGCAAATCAGATGGAAAATTAGAGGGAACATTGTTTGGGGGTATCCATAATATGCCGATAGGGAGAAGTTTTTATTTACACGATAATTCGGATGTGTCTATACCTCCGTGGCGGAGGCTCCGCCGAACCCCTAGGGTTCGATCGAACCCAGGTTAAGAACCACTGGTGTAGACCAATGGTTCTCAAACTTTTTTCACCAAGTACCACCTAAGAAAAACATTGGCTCTCCAAGTATCACCATTAAAATACAGTGGCATAACAGGCCTAAGTATTCATTAAAAACAAGGCAGAGGTTTTATTTAACAAATATATATTTCATATGTTGGCCACTGTAACATATAGGAAAATAAAACACTGTACTTTAATCAAGTGATTCTTTGTCATACCAACAGATCAGGGGTGTCCAAAGTGCGGCCCGGGGGCCATTTGCGGCCCCCAGCTAATTGTTTACCGGCCCGCCACTCATTCTGGAAATGCTATTGCAAAAATAAAAATGAATGAGGTGAAATCTAACGAGAAAAAGTTGCAATGTTGACACAAAGCTGCCATGCAGGCTGTTTTTTTTTCTTTTGTCTTACTTTATTTTTATTTTTTTTGCCATTGCTCCATAAAAAAAAAATAATGCCAAAAAATCCATGTTATAATGAATTATTTTCAAGGCTCCAATTACTTCAAATATTTCACTTTAAAATGTTTTATGTGGTAAATATTGCATATATTGTGTAGTTGCCATATAAAAACACCAACGTTTTATTTGACAAAAGAGCATAAAACAAACAAAATAATAGTTCAAACGGAAAATCGACAGATATATCTAAAGTTGATCTCGTAACTTAAGTGTTGAAAGTAAATGAAAAACCTAATAAAAACGTATCACTTTATGAGTGGGGCACCTTTTGGATCGCAAGTATATTTAGTGGTATTTTATTTATCTTTTCACTGTGATGACTCAAAAATATTAAAGAATTAAAATCAATGCATTATTGATCTTTTGGGGCTCTAATGACTAAATACTGCATATTTCAGTTTTATTATAAAAAACAAAGTTGTTTTTGACATAAAAGCCATAAAACCTTTTTTTTAATTACTTTATATCAACTTGAAGTTGATATAGAAATTTACTGTAAGCGTTAAATAAAAAAAATAATAATAATTTGACTTATTTTTAACATTTTTATAACTGAGACCCTTTATGGTCCCGGGACGCCTAAAGGTCAAATACATTTAAAAGTCCATATATTTTGTTATGGTTTAAAAAGGAAAAATATCAAAATGGCCCCTACATGCTTTAATTTTTCCGTGTGCGGCCCTCAGTGGAAAAAGTTTGGACACCCCTGCAATAGATGGAGCCCGAGTACAACAGTTTGAGAATCCCTGGTGTAGGCAATACTAGCAATGAATATTGCTAACATAGCAATAATTATTGTGCGGACTCGAGCGTACCTTTTCCTCGCGCTGATACTCGGCAATGAGGTTGAAGGGGATGGTGTACAGCGTGCTGGACATGAAGCCGAAGACGCTGCATAGGATTAGCGTGGTGACGACGTTGGGGAAGAGGCCGATCAGGCTGGTGCCCATGCCGAACACGAAGTAGCCGGTGAAGTAGAGGCCCTTCAGGCCCATGTACGGCAGCAGGTAGCCCTGCATGTCTGAAAAACAATCAGTGCTCGGTTATGTTATCGATTTGTTTGGAAACAAACATAGCTCCAAATTGAACAAACAAGAGGGTGTGGAATGTCTGTCAGAGAGTAAGAATCAATAAGTGGTTGCAAGATTGCTAAAAGGACTAAAAGGAAAAAAAGAGTTTTCACTTCTGGGTGTCCAAAACTGAAACAATAAAGGAACTTAATTCTCACCTCACACATAGTTTTGTGTTTTAGGTGTAATATCCAATCAGAATAGTTTTTCTTTCTGAGAGCTGAAGGATGAAAATGGCTTCCAGGCCACACTTTGGACACAGCACCAAAGTAGCAGATGATATATTAAAATTAATTTGAATTTGATTTGTTACAAAAGGGGTAGTGGGTAGAGCGGCCGTGCCAGAAACCTCAGGGTTGCAGGTTCGCTCCCCGCCTCTTGACATCCAAATCGCTGCTGTTGTGTCCTTGGGCAGGACACTTCACCCTCCTTGAATGAATGAATGATAGGTGGTGGTCGGAGGGGCCATAGGCGCAAACTGGAAGCCTCGCTTCTGTCAGTCTACCCCAGGGCAGCTGTGGCTCCAAATGTAGTTTACCACCACCAGGTGTGAATGAATGATGGGTTCCCACTTCTCTGTGAGCACTTTGAGTATCTAATAATAGAAAAGCGTGATATTAAATGTAATCCATTATTATTATTTATTATAAATCTGAAGTGGATCTATAATTAGTTGGTTTGGTCCGACCAGAGCTGCTCCACCATCAACACAGCTCATGTGCTATGAGTTGGGCCCCGAAACACATGTAAAAATGTCAATTCATGAATTTTTACCCCAAACATGTTCCACGTTGCTTCCTGCTCCGTTACTGATAGGAATATAATAGAAAATTGGCCCCAATATGCATTATTGGTTCTTGTGATGCACAGCATTAGTGTTCATCTTATAAGGAGGAAGGTACGGGAGTCAAATCGTAGTTTAAAGTACCAGTAGAGTGGAAAAACAAGTTGCCTCTATGTCAAAGCTATTATTACATACCGGTATATCTGATTTATGAAACCAAAAGACTTTCAAAGTTTGCAAATAAATAGATATGATCAAAATGGTATCAATCTCACTGAAAGATTCCCGAGCCATTTTGAGAGATAATGACGAAGCTAGTTACGTGATCGCGTGACGTGGCGCGATGAACCAAAGATCCCTTCCCCAACCACAACAATGCTAATCAAGCAGGCTTTGTGAGAGTCAACAATGTTTACTTTGGGAAAATAATGATCCTGGACCTTGTATTTTTGAGCCCGAGCACAAACAGGATGAGCAATAAGTTTCAGAAAGCTCACTGCTACCCGGCAGATGCAACTTTATTGTGATATTAGCATCCGTATCATTACTAAGTGCTAAACATACAAACTAACAATAACAAATACAAAAAATAAAAACACTTACTGTAATATTTCCACTCTTGCTGGGATGACGACCGACGGGACGCTCACATAATCTTGTTTAGATTAATGATTAATCGCAATCCTCACAAAGGGTTCAAAACATGTTGCCGCAAAAAGCATCTTTTTGTGTCTTTTTCACCACCTCTGAGATGTGAAAGTGGACCAGCCTGTCGGTCCATGGCCACATTTGTCTACTACCACGTGAGAGTTGCATGAATTATAAAGTAGAATGTACTTATGGCAAGTTTGAGACGAAGCAAAAGCAGCCGCCGGCTTAGCATGTCAACATCAGAAGCGTAAACTATCTTTGGCTAACTGCTATCAATGCGTGGCTAAAATAGTCTGTCTGCGTTAGCGCTTATAATAACAATATTACTCATATTAGGTTAATATTCATGTCACGACATGTAAATGGAGTACTGTTGGTGCTTTGTGGATGTTTTTAGAAAGAGTATAATGATCGCAACAGAGGACCCTCAAACTATTAACTAAATTGTCAGCTATTTATTTACGATTTCGAATGCATAAAGCGGATTTACAGTATGACTGATCTGCTAAAATGGTCGGAGTGCAGAAGTGTTACGACCATACTTGCCAACCCTCCCGTTTTTAGCGGGAGACTCCCGGTATTCAGCGCCTCTCCCGATAACCTCCCGGCAGAGATTTTCTCCCGACAAACTCCCGGTTCTCACGTCCGCTTTCCCACAATATAAACAGCTTGCCTGCCCAATGACGTCATAACATCTACGGCTTTTAGAGAGTAGAGTGCACAACTGCGCACACAACAAGGAGACGAAACAGAAGAACGAGGAATTTACAGACATGGCGACGCCGTCGACGAGCAAGATGAAGAAATACGCTTGCAAGTTCCAAAACGAATGGAAACAAGAATGTCAGTTCATCCAGGACAGTTCGAAAGGGAAGGGGTATGTATGTTGCCTGTACATTTTGTATAACAGACTTCTCCATTGAACACGGTGGCCGAGTCATGAACGGAGGAGAAGTTAAACAGGACAATACTGCCATCTACTGGATATCCCCCGGAACACTGACATTCAAGTATTTATTTTATTTAAATGTATAATAAAATAAATATATATACATATATATATATATAGCTAGAATTCACTGAAAGTCAAGTATTTCATACATATATGTATATACATATATGTATATATATATATATATATATATATATATATATATATATATATATATATATATATATATATATATATATATATATATATATATATATATATATATATATATATATATATACATATATATATGAAATACTTGAGTTGGTGAATTCTAGCTGTAAATATACTCCCCTATTAACCACGCCCTTAACCACGCCCCACCTCCCGGTATCGGAGGTCTCAAGGTTGGCAAGTATGGTTACGACATTGACGTAAAATCTTCAGATATGACCGAAGGTGTTCAGAGAGGAATATTCAAAATGGCTGAGTGAATTTGTGGCATTTTGTGATGTTTAAACGATGTTTTCACATATTTTGCGGGGAGTAAATACAATTGGATATGGTTTAATGGATACAATGAAACACAAATAAGCATATAAAGTCAACTTGTTTTTCCACTTTACTGGTACTTTAAATAGTGAGGTTTATAAATGTATTTGTATTTTAATGATGTTATTTTTGTTGTTTTGCACTAAAAAATATTATTGAACACTTTCTTTACAATGAATTTGTTTTAGTACTAAACATGCATCAAATGAAATTCAAGTTTGATTAAAAAAAGTATTACAGAAGAAGTTGTAATGTAGGGGGTCTCCAAATAAAATTCTGCCCAGGGTACCGAATATAACCTGGAGCGGCCCTAGGATTTTTGCACATGGCCAATTTGGATCAAATTAGTTCAAATATCTTGATTCATTCAATTCTGCATTTTTTCACAAAAGGAACAATTATTTGGTTTGGTTGTACACTCATTTTGTTCATTGAAAATGTCAATACATTAAAAAATAGAAATAAATATTGTCCTTTGTCCATTAACACAATTAAATTAATTTATAAACAATAAAAACTAATTAATAAATATTTTTAATAATTGAATATAGAAATATCAAATAACTAGATGAGGCAATTCCTGAAGGAATTGCATGTGAATGCTCCAATGCTAAAGTTGAACTGAAATGCTGATAGAATGTAGTATGACTGTAAGAATAGTTTGAATGTTGAAGAGTTTGAATTTCCAGGAAAACTGGAATTTGGTTTGGAACTTGGGAAAGTGTTAGTTTAAATGACCAGGATGAGTGCAATGTGTTGATTTTGGAATGGTTTGAATAGGTTGAAAATGTGGAAATGGCGGAAGTTTGAAGAATGGCAAATTAATTTTGGATGGGGAAAATGTCTTCTAAAAACTGGGAATTCTAGGAATTGTTGAACAGGCTGAATATATTATAGTTGAAATGGTTTGAATTGGATGAAAAATGTGTGGAACTTTGAAAAATGTTCCATTCATTTCAATGGGAATTTCTTAAAAATGTGGGAATTCCAAGAAAAGAGGAAATGGTTTTTTTAAATGGTAAAAAACTTGAATGCTTTGAATATGTTAGTGTTGGAATTTTTCAAAACGGTTGAGAAATGTTGAAGTAATAACATTTTAATTTGAGAAATTGTATTACGGATTTCTTGGAATTTCGGGAAAACCAGTTCAATACACAACTTAGTTTTTTGTCCTGATTAAGAGGAATGTTTTGACAGTGGAATGGTTAAAGCGGGTTGAAAAATGTGGAAAGAGTATTCGACAGAAAAAAGGGTGAAAATAGGGTTCGGATAACTGGGAATTCCCTGATTTTTTTTTAAATTTGGAAAAATGATAGTTTGAATGTCCAGGATGAGTGGAATATGTTGAAGGTGGAATGGTTTGAAAAACGTGGAAATGGTGGAATTTGGAAAAAATGGCCAAGTAATTTTAAATGGGAAAAATGGCCCGGAAAACCTGGAATTCTGGGAAATCTGGGAATTTTTGGAATGTGTCAAGGCAAAGCCCGCGATTCCCGAATAGGCTGAACAGTTTGACGTTGGAACGGTTTGAATCGGAAGAAAAATGCGGAAGGTAGAGCGCGCCAAAATAATAAATAGATGAATTTTGGTGTAGAAAACCATATGTGTGAATGCTTTGGAGCATTCACACAATGGATTTGAACCCATTTATTACTTTCTTTAACGTGGTTTTGAGGGCCACAATTCGACCCTGGAACAAAAGACTCCAGACCTAATTGATCAGCGTGGGAAAAGGAAAAGGGTGGTGTAGGAGCGTGTGTTAGATAATTATGGATCAACACAGGACTGCATAGCTTTCACATACAAAATCTCCTTAATGTGGATGTGAGAATGGATATTTTAATGATGTTATGCCTGAAAGGAAGGTGTGGATCATTAGCTTGATCCACATACCTTCTGGTGAAATAACTAAAGATTCTACCCCTACCACTATCTTTAAATATTACTAGTCTAGCCTGTATTTGACATTCAAAGGATGTGATAGCTTCCTCGAGGGAGCATGTTATCCTCAGTGGAAGCGCCTAATGAACTTGCATTGATATTCTTAAATCAAGAGTGCGGTTCATCCATCTCCCAGCACAGCATGAATGTGCCAATTATGTCATAGTAAAGCACTTCGTCTCAAATACAGGGGAATGGGGTGCGTGTAAGTCATATGCACACATATCCTCACCCCAGGCCTTTTTCCACCGCTTTCCTCCTTTACCATGAATTGATTAACGTGGACCACGACTTAAACAAGTTGAACAACGTATTCGGGTTGTGGGGGGAGGTTGTGATTAGCGCACTGCAGGAGCAAAAGGTCACCGCCTCAGTCGATGGTGTTGAGGGCGGAGCGCCATCGACTAGGGGCGGGGCATGTGCGGGACGGCGAGACGCAGCTGGCAGGTGATTAGATTTCGCAGGTGGTACGTGTTAATCTGATCATCTGTTGTCTTTAACAGTGAGCGGCCAGCGGAGGAGGAGGAGAGAGACATATCTGAAAAGATTGTACTGGAAAAAGATACATTGAATGGTGATTAAAGGCTTGGTGAAACGGCACAACTGACTGCTGACTTGATATCAGGGGAACGGGTAGGGAACAACCTCTACATCTGGCGCCCAACGTAAAAGAAGAAGAAAAAAAAAAGGCTGCGATGTCGTCACCAAGCCCCATAGAGGCGCTGGGACAGCTCTTGGCGGAGGTGTCGACGGCGAACCACCGGCAGAATGAGGCGATGCAGGCCCAAATGGCACAGCAGAGCCAGATCCTACGAGCGCTCACGGAAAGGTCCGGAGCGGGGACGACGGTGGGGATACACAGGATGGCAGAGACAGAAGACGCTCAAAGTTTCATGGACATGTTTGAGGCGACAGCGAAGGCATGCGCATGGCCGGAGGAAGAGTGGGCGGTGTGGCTGCTACCGTTACTGGTGGGAGAGGCGCAGCGAGCGGCGCTCAGCCTGCCACCAGCGTCCCGCGTTAGCTACCGGGACATGAGGAGGGCGGTGTTGGACCGGACAGGAGGGTCCCAAGAGGACCACAGACGCCGGTTCCGGACCATGAGACTCGGACAGGAGGAGCGGCCTTTCGCCCTGGGCCAACAGCTGAGAGACGCAGCGACCAGATGGCTACAACCCGGAGGAATAGAGGAGGTGATCGAGCAGATCATCCTGGAACAATTCCTGGAGGCAATCCCGGCGCGCACATCAGCGTGGGTCCGCTACCACCGGCCACAAAGCGTAGCAGCGGCGGTAGCCTTGGCGGAGGACCACCTGGCCGTACACCGGGAGAAGGGGAAGGAGGAGAAGGCTGCAGGAGGAGCGGAGCGGCCAGTCCCGGGGCCGCGCAGGATGCGGGCGCTGCCAGCCGAAGGAGCCCAGCCGTGGTCACGGCCACGACACAACTCAAGTCTGCTTTCTCCTCCTCAGGGCCAGGCCGCTGCGGACACTGCGTTTCCCCCGCAAACGGCGCCTCGAATGCCGGGGCAGGTGTGCTGGAGGTGTGGGCGGCTAAGACACCTGCAGCGGGAGTGTCCAGCGATGGAAGTGGGGCAGGTGATCCGGGTTGGCGACCCTCCAGCACCCTCCCCCGGGCCAGGGGAGACATACTATGTACCGGTAAGGATACAAGGGAGTATACACCGGGCGATGGTGGATTCGGGCTGCGAGCAGTCCATGATTCACCAAAACCTGGTTCGACCCGGGGCGTTGAGAAAGGCTACACGGGTGCGGGTTAAATGTGTGCATGGAGATATTCACGAGTACCCTATCGTGCCGGTGGAAATTTTTTTTAAAGAGGAAAAACATAGGGTTAAGGTGGCTGTAAATTCGCGCCTGGCGCACCCCTTAATCTTGGGAACAAATTGGGTGGGATTTAACGGGTTAATAAAGCAGTGCGCAGGGGTGCGTTCACGACCGGTAGGAAAAGGGAATGTCCGCGCTGTTCTCATCGGCGACGCAAGATTATCCGACGCTGCCGGGGGGCAGGGGGGAGGGGAGCCGGCGGGGGCTTCACAGGAGGTTTCCCCGGTTCCCCAATGGTGCCCCATGGATGATTTTCCACTCGAGCAGTCTCAAGATGACACTCTGCGCGCGACCTGGGACCAAGTGATTTCAATTGATGGGCAGCGGGTTCGCCCGGGGATAGCGCGGGATTTCCCTCACTTTGCATTGATTAGGGACAGATTATACAGAGTGAGTCGTGACACTCAGACAGGGGAGGAAATCACCCAATTATTGGTGCCAAAAAGCCGTCGGGAAATGATTTTCCAGACGGCGCATTTTAACCCGATGGCCGGTCACATGGGGTATGATAAAACACTCAATCGGATAATGGTCCGGTTCTATTGGCCAGGCATTCGGGCAGACGTGTGCCGCTGGTGCGCGGCCTGCCCGGACTGTCAACTTGTCAACCCCGCGGCCACCCCTAGAGCACCTTTGCGGCCATTACCACTCATAGAGGTCCCGTTTGAGCGAATTGGCATGGACCTCGTCGGACCATTTCACCCGAGCACCCAGGGATATCGCTTTGCACTAGTCCTGATGGATTATGCAACGCACTATCCCGAAGCAGTGCCGCTGCGCTCCATCTCTGCAAAGAGTGTCGCGCAGGCACTGTTTCAAGTTATCTTCCGAGTTGGAATCCCGAAAGAGATTCTAACTGACCAGGGCACGTCCTTTATGTCACGCACGTTAAAGGAGCTGTACGGATTATTGGGGATCAAATCTATTCGGACCAGCGTTTACCACCCGCAGACGGATGGGCTGGTGGAGCGGATGAATAGAACCTTGAAATCCATGATCCGGAAGTTCGTACACGAGGACAAACCAAATTGGCATAAATGGTTAGATCCCCTGTTATTTGCAGTGCGGGAGGTTCCTCAGGCCTCAACAGGATTTTCTCCATTTGAACTGTTGTTCGGCAGGAAGCCGCACGGGGTACTGGACCTAGTTAAAGAAAGCTGGGAGGAAGGTCCAAGCCCCAGTAAAAATGAAATTCAGTACGTCATGGACTTGAGAGCAAAACTCCACACTTTGGGGCACTTGTCACGTGAGAATTTGTTCCAAGCCCAAGAACGTCAGCAGCGCCTGTATAACAAGGGGACGAAACTCAGACAATTTGCACCGGGAGAGAAAGTACTTGTATTACTCCCAACATCCAGCTCCAAATTACTCGCCAGGTGGCAGGGACCCTTTGTGGTTACACGACGAGTAGGTGACGTGGATTACGAGGTCAGGCGGTCTGACCGGGGTGGGGCAACACAAATATACCACCTCAACCTACTAAAAGGGTGGAGGGAAGCGGAGCCTGTCTCCATGGTGACGGCGATAGCGGAGGGCGAGGAGCTGGGGCCGGAGGTTCCCCCCTCCCCCCGGCCCTTTCCTCTCCGCTGTGATAATCATCTGACGCCGTCACAGAAAGCAGACGTGGCCAAATTGCAGCAGCATTTTGCTGACGTGTTCTCCCCCCTGCCAGGCCGCACGACTCTCACCCAGCATCACATAGAGACCAGCCCAGGCGTGACGGTGAGGTCTCGGCCCTATAGGCTGCCCGAACACAAGCGCAAAGTAGTTCGGGAAGAATTAAAAGCCATGCTGGAATTGGGAGTGATAGAAGAGTCACACAGTGCGTGGTGCAGCCCCATAGTTCTTGTGGGGAAGAAATATCGGTCTGTGCGGTTCTGTGTGGACTACCGCAAGGTAAATGATGTGTCACGTTTTGACGCCTATCCAATGCCCCGGGTCGACGAGCTCCTGGACCGGTTGGGCACTGCTCGGTATTTTACGACACTGGATTTGACTAAGGGCTACTGGCAGATTCCCTTGTCTCCAGAGTCTAAGGAAAAAACGGCATTCTCCACTCCGGAAGGTTTATACCAATTCGTGACCCTTCCGTTCGGCTTGTCCGGTTTACCCGCCACATTTCAGAGACTCATGGACCGGGTGCTGCGGCCCCACGCTGCATATGCTGCCGCCTATCTGGATGATGTCATCATCCAGGGGAACAGCTGGGCGGAGCATGTGCAGAGGGTGGGGGCGGTGCTCGAGTCCCTGAGGCGGGCGGGGCTCACCGCCAACCCGGCGAAGTGCGCGGTTGGCCGGAGGGAGGTACAGTATCTGGGGTACCACTTGGGGGAAGGTCAGGTGCGGCCTCAGGTAGAAAAAACCGCAGCAGTTGCGGCCTGCCCGACCCCGAAGACGAAAAAGGAGGTGAGGCAGTTTTTAGGGTTGGTGGGCTACTACCGGAGGTTCATCCCCCGGTTTGCGGACCTGACCAGCCCACTAACTGACCTCACCCGAAAAGGTGCTCCAGATCTAGTCCAGTGGACGGGGCAGTGCCAGCAGGCATTCGAGAAGGTGAGGAAAGCACTTTGCGAGGAGCCGGTACTGCGCATGCCTGATTTTTCTATCCCATTTTGTTTGCAGGCGGACGCGTCGGGCAGAGGACTCGGAGCCGTTTTATCCCAGCAGCGGGGGGGCACCGACCACCCGGTTCTGTACATCAGCAGAAAGTTATCGGAAAGGGAGGCCAGATATAGCACGGTGGAAAGGGAGTGCCTCGCCATCCGGTGGGCGGTCGGTGCCCTCCGGTACTATCTGCTGGGACGCCCGTTCAGCCTCTGCTCGGACCACAAGCCCCTCCAGTGGCTCCACCGCATGAAGGATGCCAACGCGCGGATCACCCGGTGGTATCTCGCTTTACAACCCTACAATTTCAGAGTGATCCATAGGCCGGGGGCGCAGATGGCCGTGGCTGACTTCCTCTCCCGCTCGCAGGCGGGGGTGGGGGGGGAGTTGGCGCGGCCGGACGATGTCCCGGCCTAAGTCTGGCGGTGGAGGTATGTGGGGGGAGGTTGTGATTAGCGCACTGCAGGAGCAAAAGGTCACCGCCTCAGTCGATGGTGTTGAGGGCGTAGCGCCATCGACTAGGGGCGGGGCATGTGCGGGACGGCGAGACGCAGCTGGCAGGTGATTAGATTTCGCAGGTGGTACGTGTTAATCTGATCATCTGTTGTCTTTAACAGTGAGCGGCCAGCGGAGGAGGAGGAGAGAGACATATCTGAAAAGATTGTACTGGAAAAAGATACATTGAATGGTGATTAAAGGCTTGGTGAAACGGCACAACTGACTCCTGACTTGATATCAGGGGAACGGGTAGGGAACGACCTCTACACGGGTGTTACCATCTAGTGGTCAATTGTACGGAATACGTACTGTACTGTGCAATCTACTAATAAAAGTCTCAATCAATCAAAAAAACAGGTGCGACGAACGACTGGAGCTGCGCCAGGAAGGCTACAGCTCCGTCGTCTGAGTTGTTTCTTTGTCGTAACTAGTGTATATGTGCTTATCGTGAATAACAAGTTTTTTTTCTGACCCCAGATTCAACCCACTCCCGTATTTACCGGACTATAAGGCTATAGTCCATAAATCTTTTTTTTCCCTCAAAACTCGACAGTGCGCCTTATAACCCGGTGCGCCTAACGTACGGAATAATTCTGTTTTTGCTTACTAACCTTGAAGCTATTTTATTTGGTACATAGTGAAAGTATAAGTGTGACCAGTAGAAGGCACACAAGAGATACGTGTAGACTGCAATATGATGGCAGTCCCACACAAGAGATACGTGTAGACTGCAATATGACCCAAGTAAACAACACCAACATTTTACATGTTCCATTGAAAATATAGAACATTACACACGGCGCTCAAAAATCTATCAAAATGTTTTTAGTAGGACTTTGATAAGCTATGAAGCCGCACCGCTTGATGGATTGTACTGTGCTTCAACATACGAGTATTATTATGGTGTGTGTATAAGGTACAACATATTATCTGTTGTTTCATTTCGCAATATTATGCAAAAGAAACTATTCTTACCTTCTGGTACCTGTTGATCTGTATTTGGGATCTGCATAAGTCCTGAAAAATTGTAGTCTGTGGCGACACCATAGTCGATAAGCTTCTTCTTTTTTTCTATCTTCTTGTTATGGGACATTCATCCTCCGTTGTTGCCATTTTTAATATAAAGTAGTGTAAGGTTCTTACTTATATCTGTCAGTAAACTCACCATGAAAGCGCCAAAACATACCGGTGTAGTGAGTTTACATTATTCACCAAAGGAACTTTAGTTATTAGAGAGTTCCGGTCGGACGGTTTTTCACGGGACACATTTCCTGTGTTGTTATTGCACTAGTGAACCACGGATGAGGAGATGCTGCTCCATTATTGATTTTAAGTAAAGTCTGACTGTCATTAAAACAGTTAGCTCCATTGTTTTACACTTCTTCCACTCACGTCCTTGCACACTACACCGCTACAACAAAGATGACGGGAAGAAGACGCTACCAAAGGTGAGCCACGTAAATAAGACCGCCCACAAAACGGCGCATCCTGAAGCAACTGTCAGAAAGCGGTTTGAAGATGATCTGTAAAACATAATCTATGCAACATTTTGACCAAAGAACTACCATTACATGTTATGTAGACCACAAGGAAGTGTTTTTAATTCATACATTTTTTTAAATTGTATGACTCCTTTTAATCCGCCCTACAATCCGGTCCGCTTTATAAATGAAAAAAGACCATTAATCGGCAGTGCGCCCTGTGGTCCAAAAAACGAAAGGAGATGTTGTGATGCCAAAAAATATTGACGTAATCATAGTAGTATCGACTAGATACGTGCCTGTACTTGGTATCATTACAGTGGATGTTAGGTGTAGATCCACCAATGGCGTTTGTTTACATTTTGATGCCGGTGAGCTACGGTGTGTATTGAAGCATGTTTAGCTATTCCTCATCTTGCAGGGATGATACTTGTAAGAAACATACTTTATTTGTCGCCATGGAGGCGAGGATTAGTGATTTAGAAGTAGCTAAAACACTGCCGACTGGGGCTGGACTTTAGCCGCTAGCTAACTAGCCATGGCTTAAAACACCTCTTCCAATGGGCGTTTCAGTGTTATAACTTCACCTTTATCGTTAGTTTTTAAGTCAAAATGTGTCCTTTCTCCCTTTTCTGTCTACACACTGTGTCTGCTTGTAAGTACTCTGTGATTGTGCGCTGCCGAACATGCTCCTCTGCTCGTAAACCAGCAATGACACGACGTGACGACGGCGGGGGCGTGGTGGACCGGTACTTTTCAGAGGCGGTATAGTACCGAATATGATTAATTAGTATCGCGGTACTATACTAATACTGGTATACCGTAGAACTCCAAGTTGTAAGTTAATGTATATTTATTTATTTTTTCTTTTCTTTCATGTTAATAATGATACAATGTTATGCAGAGGTGTACTATCAGCAATTGTGATTGGGAAAGTCATTGAGAAGCAAAGGAGTAAAGACATCCGCGCTATGAAGTGATTTTCTCCATGAGAACTTACATGAGAAAAACGAGGAGGACACTGCATTGATGCACAAACCCCAGCAGCCCACTTCTACTCCTCGCTCATACGTGGCGTAGGCTGTAGAATTGTGCTCAGCATAAGGGTTCCCCTTATAGACAATCTAGGAAAAAGAAGAAGATTATTATGATTCATGGATGAGGGAAGATGACATTGGGGAGGCAAAAGGGAGGCATGCACACATAGCGTTTTACAGAAGACGCCTGGTGAGCAAAGTGTCCTCATGGCGCATAATAGCGCACAGAATCCTCAGCATCATAGTCAAAAACCATGTAAGGCAGGGGCGTCCAAAGTGCGGCCCGGAGGCCATTTGTGGCCCGCAGGTCATTATTTAACGGCCCCACGGCACATTTAAAAAATACGATTGAAAAAAATGAAAAACATAAAAAGTGGTATAAAAGAGCAAACAGGTGAAATGTAACAAGAAAATGTTGCAATGTTTACTCTAATAACATAAAGCTGCCATGCAGGCTGTTTCTTTCTTTAAAAAATAATAATGAATCAAAATCAATGTCATTATGAATTATTGACCTATATAAGGCTCCAATTACATCACATTAAATATTCCACTTTGAGATAATTTTTGGGGAAAATGTTGCATATTTTGTGTTTGCCAAATAAAAAACTGAGCTGTTTTTTTTTTTTT
This sequence comes from Entelurus aequoreus, assembly GCF_033978785.1. Taxonomy (NCBI): domain Eukaryota; kingdom Metazoa; phylum Chordata; class Actinopteri; order Syngnathiformes; family Syngnathidae; genus Entelurus; species Entelurus aequoreus. Next base: position 24,897,232 of record NC_084751.1, on the reverse strand, counting down.
AAAGAAGGGCCTAAAGCGAACAAACAAAAAACATAAACAACAATAAAAGTTATAATTGACGGATAAATCTGAAGTTGATCTCGAGATTATTGTGTTAAAAGTAAACAGTAAAAAAAGGTATAATTTATTTTTTTAAACACTTTAATGAGTAGGACCCTTTTGGATCCCCAATAATTTTGGTGTGATTGGTTTTTAAGTGTCATTGCTCAAAAAAAAAAAAAAAATTAAAATCAATGGTGTTATGAGTTATTGTGAAGTGAAGTGAAGTATATTTATATAGCGCTTTTATCTAGTGACTCAAAGCGCTTTTACATAGTGAAACCCAATATCTAAGTTACATTTAAACCAGTGTGGGTGGCACTGGGAGCATGTGGGTAAAGTGTCTTGCCCAAGGACACAACGGCAGTGACTAGGATGGCGGAAGCGGGGATCGAAACTGAAACCCTCAAGTTGCTGGCACGGCCACTCAACCAACCGAGCTATACCGCCCCATATTGACCTTTTTAAGGCTCCAATTATTATATAATCTCAAATATTCCACTTAAAAATTTTATTCGGTGAAAATATTGCATATTTCGTGTTTTTTCCATAAAAAAACAGGGTTTTCTTTGACAAAAAGAGCATACAACTGAAATCTTTAAAAACGTTATATTGACAGCTAGACCTAATGTTGATCTAGAGATTTAAAACTTGAATAACCAAATAAAAATGATAATACTGAATAATGACACATTTTTAATATTCTTTTGACAAAAATCCTTTGGGGTCCCCGGGATCAAGCCTGAGTGGAGGCTGAAATGTATATTTTTTATACATATATTGTATTGGTTTTTAAAATAAAAAATATCAAAATGGCCCCTGCTAGCTTTGATTTTTCAATGTGCGGCCCTCAGTGGAATACGTTTGGACACCCCTGATGTTGATGGCCATCAAATCGAAAAATGATGTGATCCAAAGTAGACAAATTATCCATCCATCCATTTTCTATCGCTTGTCCCTTTCGGAGTCGCGGGGGGTGCTAGAGCCTATCTCAGCTACAATCGGGCGGTAGGCGGGATACACCCTGGACAAGTCGCCACCTCATCGCAGTCTAGACAAATGATGTTTTGTACAAATAAAGTACAGTAGTACCTCAATTTACAAGCTTAATTCTGTGACTTAACTCCAAAAACATGTATCTCAAATCAATGCCACTTTCAAACTACATATTTTGGTTCCCATGTTTGGAAAACAATGCTATGTCAATCTTTAGCTATAAGCTAATGCTAGCCAGTGAGACCAGGGGCTGTATTTATCAAGTTTCTTAGAATTACTCCTAAGAAGTCTGCTAAGAGTTGACTTATGAGTAAAGAAATTCTTCGCTGAAAGCTGCACTTAAAGTTAGTTATCAAGCGTCTTACTCACACTTTCAGCGAAGTGTAGGACTGAATCCACACTCAGAGCTGAATTACGACATTACTATGTGCCGTAAACGGAATTTTAGGTGACGTCATTTCTGTGTCCATAGAAATGACCAATCACGGAAGGGAATCCCTTGTCTAAGAATAAAGAAATATCTTAGAAATATTTAAGTGGTCAATGGGAGTGTATATTTTGACAATAAACTATAAAATAATACAAAACAAACAAACAATATTGGCAATGAATCAAAAATAAATGTTTCTTTTTCTTTCCTTTTTCTTTTCCAATTCAGATATCGAAGCATTGTGATGACCTTTAGTTCTGCTGTGAAAGCTCTGCTGCGTGATGTTGCTGATGAGATGACGGCCCTTATTAAATCTGTGACAAAAATATTACCCGCTCTGTCTAAACGATACCGTTTGATCAGCTGCTCGTCATCAAAGAAAGCCAGGACATCCTTCCGCTCCCTGAACGTTCGCGCACGTCTCTCTCGCCTCAGTGCCATCCCCCGCTGGCAACTCCTAACCACTTAGGACACCTCTGAAGGTCTCTTAAATATCGTGGAGAGTAGGAGTGATTCTTAGACTTAAGAAAGTTGATAAATAGCTTTTATTCTTAAGTTTGAGAGTAGGACTAAATTTCGCAAATTCTCAGGACTTAAGTGTAAAATGGCACTCTAAGACGCTTGATAAATACGGCCCCAGATGTTTTGGATGGATCTTACGGGGTTCAATGCAACATTTGCTACAACGAGCAATGGCAGGGATGTTTGTTACTCAAATATTTGCTTGCAACTTTGAAAGTGTAACAATTAGCCGAGAGGTAGCTCTTATATCAAAACGCTCTAAAGTATGACCTTTTTTGCAGAAACAATTTTAAACAGAGATTCTGCCTGTGCCTTACACCCTACTGAGAGCCAGAGTCCACTAAGTGGAAATTTATGGACAAGCATATAAGGGCGAACAGAAATGAGTAACTTTGACCAAAAAAAAACACAGACCACAAAGTAACGTTCACTGCAGAGGACGTTAGCACTCAGGTAGATACACAGAACTAGGACTAATACGATACCAATATTGGAGTCTTGGTAATGTGTAAAAAAGAGGAACATCGGTAGGAAGTGCTGTCACGCAAACCGTGGGAAAACATTTTAGAAAATCAAGCCTAAATTTCCTGCAATTGGGTGCATTTCTTCACTTTGCATATTTTTTAGTTTTGTATAGCAGCTAACTTACTAACAGTATTATAATTGAAAATGTAATGTAACATTCAATAACATGCATGGAAAGAACTCGGAAAACATTTCCCATTTGGCAACTATATCCTGTAGCCAAGCCCCCTTGGGTAATATACTTCCGGTGTTTTGACCTCTGTTAACAACCCATCACTTCAAAAAACACCTTCTCGCTGGCTACTAACATATACTCTAGAACAGGGGTCAGCAAACCAAATCGTTGTAAGAGCCATATTGAACCAAAAATACAAAAAACAAATCTGTCTGGAGCTGCAAAAAATGAAAAGCCTTATATAAGTGTTATAATGAAGGCAACACAGGACGTAAGTGTCTATATTAGCTATAATAGCCTACTATCAAAATGACTATGTGTCGCAGGCTGAAGCAAATCTTCGTTGACAGAAATGTTGAAATTTAATATTTATATCTACACATTTTTACAACATTAGAAACCATTAGTAAATCAGAGGCTACTCAGAGGGTGAGATAACTCCTGGAAATTACTGTTTTTTAATGGCCAAAGGTATAGATGTGTGTGTCCAAGTTAAAGGAAATGGCAGTGTCTTCTTTTAATAGATGTATTACAATCTTTGGCAAGTTTGTCTAAGCTAGGTAATCTTCTTCTTCTTCTGTCGTGTGTCTAGATTTTCAGCTCTGTTGAGGCGAGCCAGGTCAACGTGTCATCGTCCAGGTCAATCAGACCTTGTTCGCCATTCGGTGGCCGGTGTTTGGGGCAACTAGTTACTATATGCTCTACTGTCTGGACTGGGTCCCCACACTCGCAGGAGGCATCTTCCGCAAGTCCCCACCTCTTAATTGCTGCTCCGTAGCGTCCGACGCCGGGGCAGTTCCTGGCCGGAGACGTCTGTGGGGTCGTCGATGTAGTGGTGCAGCCTAGATGGTTCTGCTAACTTCCACTGTTCTCTCCATCTCGTCTTGACCCAGGTGGCCTTGGAAGTATCAGCTGATGTTGTGCTGAGCAGCTCGTGGCCTTGCATGGCAAAAGGGCGCCTTGACGCACGTGTCGTGGTGTTTCTGGAACGATCTTATGGAGGAGGTGGGATTCGCTGGTCTGTGCCTTTCGGGAGAGGGCGAGTGTGGCTGCTTCTCGTCTGATGTTTGCCGGGGCGATGCCAGCGAGGATGGGCAGTTGGTTTACTGGGGTCCCTCGCAGGCACCCGGAGACAGTCCGCAGGGCGCTGTTGAGGGCGATATCCAACTTCTTTACATTGGCGCTACGACACCAAAACCGGGGCACAGTACTCGGCGGCTGAGAACACCAGGGCCAGCGTGGACATGTGCAGTGTCTTGGCTCCCCATGTGGTGCCGGCGTATTAGGGCGGCACGGCACTTGTCTTTGCCTTGGCACTGTGCAGGTGTTGTTTGAATGTCAGTGTTCTGTCAAGCTTCACACCGAGGTACGTGGGAACGGGCTGGGACTGTAACCGGGCATTATCCACCATGATGTTCATCTCACGGGCTGCTTACATGTTGTTGAGGTGGAACATTGAAGATGTTGTCTTATCCATGCTGAGCTTGAGATGCCATTTCCTCAGGTATGAGGACAGGGTGTTCATGTCCTCAGAGAGGCCCTGTTCTGCTGCTTCCCAGTATGGCTTACTAAGTAGGATGGCCAGATCAACTGCATAGCCATACTTCTTTGACTGAGTTGCAGGCAGGTCATGGATATAAATGTTGAACAGCATTGGTGCCAGCACTGAGCCCTGTGGGACGCCATTCTTAAGTTTCCTCACCCTGCTGCATTGGCCATTGTTGGCGTGTAGTCGGAAGCTGCAGTTGCTCATCATCTCCATGATGAAGCTCACCATATGTTTGTCTGGGATGGTTTCCAGAAGTTTCATATGTAGCCCACGCATCCAGACATTATCGTATGCAGCTGTGAGGTCCAAGAAGACAGCGCCAGCCTTCTGCCCTGCCTGTAAGCTGTCCTCTATGTCTTGACACAGAAGGGTCATCTGGTCCTACCGCTTCGGAAGGCAGCCTGTTCTTTAGGCAGCTGGGGGTCGATCACCGGGTTGAGACGTGCATGGAGGAGGCGTTCCAAGACCTTATATGGAACACACAACAGTGAGATGGGTCGGTATCCCTTAGGGTCATCACTAGGCTTGTTTGGCTTCGGCAGAGCGATCACCTTGGAACGACGCCAGATCGTTGCCAGCTTCAGACATCGGAGACACATGGAGAGGAAGGAGCACAGCCAGACGGTTGCCTTCTTGCCTTGATGTTTTATGTATTCTGGATGGATCCCGTCGATGCCTGGTGCCTTACCCGTTTTCAGCCGTTGGATGGGCTGCCCGATTTCTTGTGTTGTGAAATCGTAGGATAGGTTGAGATCACAGCCTGGTGCCCTGTGCAGCTCAAGGACTTTTGCCGATGTTCTTCTGCTGAAGTCCTTGTCTGCATTGGGGTAGCGACCTTTGCTCAGCAATAGTGACGCAATGGAATTTGCAGTGATGGGACATTGTGCTGGGGTTGTCGACCTGCCCATCAGCTTGTTCATGGTCTGTCACGCCCGACGACTAGAGTGTGTGAAGTCGATTGATTCCACTGTCTCCGTCCATCTTTGCCTGCGTTTCTCATTTATTCTGCAGATTAAGTTGTTCGCTGCTATATCCCTGTCGTCGCTAGTTTGTGATTCTGTGTGGGCGTGAAGTAGATCTTCACATTCGTCATCCCAGCAGGGTACATAGGCTTTGCGTATGCCGCGGGGGATGTTCTTCTTGGCGGCAGCCAGCATCATCTTGCAGTATGAGTCATAAGCAATGTCCAAGTTGGTGGGGCGCGGGTGTGGGAGACCAGCAACTGCCTTGTTCACTTGCTGTGTGAAGCCTACCCAGTTTCCTTTCCGGAAGTTCCACCTCCTCACATCCTTCCCTTCCACAGGCTGGACCAGAGATGGAATGGTTATGAGCGATGGTCGGTGGTGTGATCGGGGGAATCTGTCCAGAATGCGTTTTACTGGTAGCGGTTCGTTGTTGCGACATTTTGAAAAGGCCAGGTCCGGGTTGGTGGTGCTGTTCCAGCGTGCAGAATAGAAAGTGCGTGGCTCCTTTGGGTCGTATAGGAGTGTCGCATCGGCGGCCGAGGCCCATTCTGCCAGGAATTCACCATCAGCATTGGAGCTGCTGTAGCCCCAGTCTGTGTGCTGGCTGTTGAAATCACCAGCATACATGGCGGGGGGTGGGACGTCTGGCAGAGATGTTGGGATGAACCTAGTCGGAGGCGGCTTGTAGATGTTGACGATGGTGGTGTCTTGCACTTTAGTTGTAATCCATTCTACCTCTGCATCGTTTGCGGACTGTGCTATAGCTGACCAAGCCATGTCGTTACGAACGAATGTAGCTCTGCCGTGATGTTTGTCGGCGGTGTGACCAGCCAGGGTGTACCCAGGGAGCTTAAGGAAGTTCTTGTTTTCAATGTGAGTCTCCTGCAGTAGAACCATAGTCGCCTTGTTTTTAATGGCGGTCTGTTGGATGACGTTGAGTTTAGCGGTGGTAAGGCTTTCAACGTTGAGCTGCAGTAACGCTAAACCAACTACGCTTTTTGAGGTCTGCAGACGTGGTAAAGACATTAGTTTCGCTTTTGTAGGCTTTTTGAACCTGTAAGCTACTCGTAGGGGAGGCCACGTAGAGGCTGTCTTAGTCTCCCCCAGCTAGGTAATGTTTGCTGTGGTCTAGAACAACATGGCACACAAAAAACTATCTGAAATGCAGCCAATATTACATACAGATAATGTGTCATGAGACATGCAAATATAAATCATACACAAATAGGATACAAGTAAAATATATTAAATTAGCTCAAATTTACCTATGAGGCATAATGATGCACTATATACATACAGATAGCCTAAATAGCATGTTAGCATTAATTAGCTTGCAGTCAGCACTGACCAAATTCGCCTGATTAGCACTCCAACAAGTCAATAACATCAACAAAGCGCACCTTTGTGCATTCACACACAGCATAAAACGTTTGGTGGACAAAATGAGACAAAGAAGGAGTGGAAGATTTGACATGTAAACAAACTGTTGCGTCACAGTCCACACTATGGTGAGTTCAAGAACCCGCCGAAATTAGTGGGACAATACGATGTTCACCAAATACTGTCATCAGTGAAGCATACACACAAACATATTAAACAGTGGGCTTTCTAACAATTGGGAAGGTTTGTGTCATGTTTGTCCTCAAACAAAAAACATACTAAAACAAAAAATATATATTTCCCCCAATTTTTTTCCATTTTCAATCCTTTTTTTTAAATGTTCCAGGGAGCCACTAGAGTGGCACTAGAGAGCCGCATGCGGCTCGAGAGCCGCGGGTTGCTGACCCCTGCTCTAGAACTATAACTGGTTCGGAACTAACAGCGTTTGAATTGTAATCATCCAAATAATGATTAGCAGCCAAGCGGACAGCCTCCTATGTTGTGGCTTGGAAAGCGAACAGAGGCAACAACAACTAAGCTTGCTAGATGATGCTAACTATGCTAACTGGCTTGTTATGGTGTCTCTGATCGTCTCCCGGTCCTGCAACTCCCTGCGCTGTTAAGATAAGAGGAACAGCGAGTACCTGCGGCTGAGGCAAGCGTTTACCAAATTGTGTTTAGATCATACTTTTTTTTTTTTTTCATTTAAACAAAGCGGAAGTGAAGATTTTGTCACGATCGGTTGCCCGGATCAAGTTTTGTTTAGTTTTTGACTCCCTCGGTTCTGTTTTCAGCACCCCTGGGTTTATATTTTAGTTGTCGTGGGTGCTGATTAGTGTTCGGGACGCTCACCTGCTCCATCGCACTAATCCGAGAGCTACTTATTCCTGTTTTTCGCCACACACTGTCTGGCTGTCTCGTTTCCTGTAAGCAACAAGTTACGTTTGTGCATACCTTGCTTCTGGTGCCTATGTCTGTTTATTAGGGCTGTGAATCTTTGGGTGTCCCACGATTCGATTCAATATCGACTCTTGGGGTCACGATTCGATTCAAAATCGATTTTTTTTTTTCAATTCAACACGATTCTCGATTCAAAAACAATTTTTTTCCCGATTCAAAAGGATTCTCTATTCATTCAATACATAGGATTTCAGCAGGATCTACCCCAGTCTGCTGACATGCAAGCAGAGTAGTAGATTTTTGTAAAAAGCTTTTATAATTGTAAAGGACAATGTTTTATTAACTGATTGCAATAATGTAAATTTGTTTTAACTATTAAATGAACCAAAAATATGACTTATTTTATCTTTGTGAAAATATTGGACGCAGTGTGTTGTCAAGCTTGTGAGATACGATGCAAGTGTAAGCCACTGTGACACTATTGTTCTTTATTTTTTATTTTTTATTAATGTCTAATGATAATGTCAATGAGGGATTTTTAATCACTGCTATGTTGAATATGTAACTAATATTGATACTTTTGTTGATAATATTTATTTTTGTTTAACTACTTTTGGTTTGTTCTGTGTCGTGTTTGTGTCTCCTCTCAATTGCTCTGTTTATTGCAGTTCTGAGTGTTGCTGGGTGGGGTTTGGTTTTGGAATTGGATTGTATTGTTATGGTATTGCTGTGTATTGTTTTGTTGGATTGATTAATTAAAAAAAAAAAGAAAACAAATAATTAAAAATAAAAAAATTATTATTATTTTTTTTAAATCGATTTTTAAAAAATGAGAATCGATTCTGAATCGCACAACGTGAGAATTGCGATTCGAATTCGAATCGATTTTTTCCCACACCCCTACTGTTTGTCTTTTGATTCCTGTGCTAAGTTTCGCCCTGGCTCCCCCTGCTATCGGCTTGTTTGTATTCTATTTTCTTTAACTTTTTTGTTTTTGAATTAATCATTCCAACAAAACAATACACAACAATACCATAATAATGCAATTCCAATTCCAAAACCAAACCCGACCCAGCAACATTCAGAATAGCAATAAACAGAGCAATTGAGAGGAGACACAAACATGACACAAAACAATCCAAAAGCAGTCAAACAAAAATGAATATTATCAACAACAGTATCAATATCAATAACAATTCCAACATAACAGTTATTAGAAATCCCTCATTGACATTATCATTACTGCCATTTATAAAAAATAAAAAATAATATTTTTGTATTTTTGAATGATTTATGAAAATAAATTATCGTCTTGACAGCACGGTGAAAACAGGGGTTAGTGAATGTGCCTCACAATACAAAGGTCCTGAGCAGTCCTGGGTTCAATTCCGGGCTCGGGATCTTTCTGTGTGGAGTTTGCATGTTCTCCCTGTGACTGCGTGGGTTCTCTCCGGGTACTCCGGCTTCCTCCCACCGCCAAAAACATGCACCTGGGGATAGGTTGATTGGCAACACTAAATTGGCCCTAGTGTGTGAATGTGAGTGTGAATGTTGTCTGTCTATCTGTGTTGGCCCTGCAATGAGGTGGCAACTTGTCCAGGGTGTACCCCGCCTTCCGCCAGAATGCAGCTGAGATAGGCTCCAGCACCCCCCGTGACCCCAGAAAGGGACAAGCGGTAGAAAATGGATGGATTGAAATCATCATCTTACCTGCACCTTGCCTCCAGAGTTCCTGCTGCATCTTGGGAGAACTATCGACCCAAGCGTAACAGATTCGAGGCGAAAATGTATGTTTAAAAATGCGGATTTCCGCGTTTTTGTGCACATTTCACATGCCTGAGTAATGTAAAAAATGGATGATAATGTCATTTACTGCGCACCCAAGTACTACAGTACTAATAGTACTGCTCCAGACTAGTCAAGACAGTGAAAATTACTTTCAACACAACAACAGGGTGAATACTGTAAGTATTCGGTTGAATTTCACACCCAAGTCCCAGCTAGGTTGACACAGAAGCATAAGAAGCTGGTCCCCTCTACACCATCTTTGACAGGCAGCGTGAAAGGGTGAAAAACCATCACCAGCTGTAATTTCATGCTAATTCCACCCCTGAAAAATGTCTCCCATGGCTCAATCAATATGTCACGTTTCGAAAGACCCGATATTCTGCTGTTTTGTTGCATATAGAAAACTAAAACGTCTTTAAACTGGATAAGGCTTGGTTGCACCGCAGGGTTTTAATTGGCCACTGGCAAATGTTTCTTTGCTGATTACTCCCTTTGTGCCTTTGATCAACATGCAAATCCTCACCTGCCCCATGAAGTCGGTGAAAAAAAGCATATTGCAGAGGAACGCCGTCCATCCCAGCAGGTGACTGATGCACAGGTAGCGGTAGTGGTTTGGCATGCTGATTACGGTTTTCACCAGGGATTTAAGAGTCATCCTGTCACGTGCCTAATGGTACACACAAAAGAGACACTGCGTCAGCACCAACAATACTCTTTTGTCTCTAATCACTCCTAACTACTCACGCTGGGAAATCCCTGCTGTGCTGGGGGAAAACCTCCCCGCCAGTTGATAATAATAAACATGCAAAAGTGATCACAAAGTTGGAAAAGTTGTATTGTACAGGTATTTTAAGGAATTATGAAGTGGTGGTACAATCACTTCATAAGCGACTCCGAAGGGGATAAGTGGTAGAAAATGGATGGATGGATGGATGGGTACAATCACGATGACGTGATTGTGCAATCATTGTATTTCATGGATATTGCTTATTAATATCCTCACACATTTGTCCTTAATAATAAAAAATGGCAGCTGCTGAAGATATACAGTAGATTTATATATCTAACCCAGGCGTGTCAAACTCATTTTTATTGAGGGCCACATCGCACTTATGGCTGACCTCAGAGGGCTGTATGTAACAGTGAATATATAGTATGTGAATATTATCTATAATCATTAGAGATGTCCGATAATGGCTTTTTTGCCGATATCCGATATTGTCCAACTCTTAAGTACCGATTCCGATATCAACCGATACCGATATATACAGTCGTGGAATTAACACATTATTATGCCTAATTTTGTTGTGATGCCCCGCTGGATGCATTAAACAATGTAACAAGGTTTTCCAAAATAAATCAACTCAATTTATGGAAAAAAAATGCCAACAGGCACTGCCATATTTATTATTGAAGTCACAAAGTGCATTATTTCTTTTTAACATGCCTCAAAACAGCAGCTTGGAATTTGGGACATGGTCTCCCTGAGAGAGCATGAGGAGGTTGGGGATGGGCAGGGTTGGGGGGGCGGGGTTGAGGGGGTGGGGGTAGCGGGGGGTGTATATTGTAGCGTCCCGGAAAAGTTAGTGCTGCAAGGGGTTCTGGGTATTTGTTCTGTTGTGTTTATGTTGTGTTACGGTGCGGATGTTCTCCCGAAATGTGTTTGTCATTCTTGTTTGGTGTGGGTTCACAGTGTGGCACATATTTGTAACAGTGTTAAAGTTGTTTATACTTCCACCTTCAGTGTGACCTGTATGGCTATTGACCAAGTATGAGTTGCATTCACTTGTGTGTGTGAAAAGCCGTAGATATTATGTGATTGGGCCGGCACGCAAAGGCAGTGCCTTTAAGGTTTATTGGCGCTCTGTACTTCTCCCTACGTCCGTGTACCACTCCGTACAGCGGCGTTTTAAAAAGTCATACATTTTACTTTTTGAAACAGATACCGATAATTTCCGATATTATATTTTAAAGCATTTATCGGCCGATAATATCGGCAGTCCGATATTACCGGACATATCTAATAAAATTGCAGATGCATTTATTTTTTAGATAATTTTATATTTATCTCCAAAATAATGGATAACTTGCCTTTAATGATAATTAATAAGTATTTATTTTTTCCGAACAAATATACATTTGTAAAATGTGTTTGGTGATAGTAATCGGATACTATTAAAGTTAAAAGACATGACGTTGCATGCAGTACACTAATGTTTCCGTTAATTCTGAAAGAACGAATACATAAAAAAAATAGGGTGACGTGCTCTGTTGGTATCGTTTCCAAGCTTTTGCAGGCCACGTAAAACGATGTGGCGGGCCCAGATATGGCCCCCGGGCCTTGAGTTTCATACCGGTGATCGACACAGTATACACTGTATGTTTAACTTTTCAAAAAGTTTCAAGAAGTCTTTTAAAGCCTGAAATATACTCAGTACCATATTTACCAGCCTATAGGACGCAACCTTTTTCCTATGCTTTGAACCCTGCAGCTTATAAAACGGTGCGGCAAATTAATGGATTTTTCTTCGCCAACGGCCATAATGTTTTGTATTCAACAAATAGGTTTCAACTTTGACAGAGACACTGAAAAGGTGTGTTATTGTTTGTACTATGTCGCCATCTTTTGGACAAATTTGCTCATTGCAGGTGCTGCGGGATGAAAATGTACTTCCTGTTTCGTACCTTGAACCGGAAGTATACCCCGTTTTGTCTACTATTCGTTTATAGCATTTCTACTCAAAAGCATTATTCAGTCATCACTCCAAGCAATGTTTTTAAGATTAACAATATAATTAAAACTATTCATACTTACGAAACCATCCCAATTGTGATGTCTATAGGAGTGTTTTCATGCATATTTGCAGGTGCTATCGTAATGTAATCAAACTAGCATCGTTAGCATGAGTGAATACGCTAACACGTTTACAATTGTCTGTGTTGGTATTATTAACTTACGATGGCACCGTGGAGTTAATGAGTCCGTTTAGCTGATTGGAGAGCTAGCCTCAACAGGTAGTGGGTCCATGACGAGGATTTCTGTTTTGTTTGATCAGCTGTTTTACTGCCGTGTGACAAGCACAGTTTGGAAACAGTTATATAAATAAATTATATAAATAAAAATTTACAAGATATTTCGGTATATATCTGTGGCTTAAATACCAGTGCACTCAATAGCCCAGACAAAATGTTGTATACATATTTTGAAAAAAAAAATCCTTCTAAAACTAAAAATAATTATATAACTTACACTAATATTATAAAAATATACTTTTTTTAACATACGCATTAGGGATTTAAATCTTACAACCACTCATGGTTTAAATCACTATCGATTTGTGGGGTGAGTATTGGATTCAGAATCGATTCTCAATTTAAACCAATTCTCGCAATATATTATTTGGTATATGAATTATAATTTCACCTTTCAAAACACATTTCAGGTTACAAAAACTGTTCTTGACTGTTGACGTATGATGTATATACCCAGCGAGTAAGCGTGGAAAACGGATTTAAAACAAAACGATTCCTGAAAAATTTGAATCGATTCAGAACCTTAATATAAGAATCAATGTTTTACGGCCCTCTAATACATACACCATTATCAAACATCAATAATAACACACTTATTTCGGGCTGCAGCAATCGATTATTTTAGTAATCGAGTTATCCATCAATTAGTTTGTTCGATTAATCAATTAATCGTATAAAACATACTTTGTCGCCTAAATGTGGATTTGAAGTAAAATAGATTGAATCAACCACAATTTTCCGCTTTTTAAAAAATAAATAATTAAATGCACATTGTTAACATTGAAATTAAACTTTTAACATATGTGCAATACATTTAAAAATAATTGCAGCATCTGCGTGGAAGCTATGTTTGCGTATCCGTGCGTTCTGGATTTCTCACTAAACAATCAATAGAAGCAACAGAATATTAACCAAAGCTTTTTTTCTTTTCAAATGAATACTTGCAGCCTTATACCGGTACCTACTTTTTCAGTAGCAAGACGGAAAGTAAAAGTAAAAGGTCTTACTGCATGCTTTGAATGGGAAAAGTAGTGCCATCTGGTGGACAAATATAAATAAATATGTGAAAGCCAGTTGTCCAAATAGAAATGTTAAAATACATGATTGCATTAGTTGATGTTTATGTTTGTGTGGGATCAAAAATAGCTTCACAAAGGGGACATGTGTCGTTCTTTTTCCATTCTGGGCTTATTTAAGGAACAGAGATGCCAATTTCTACCATTTAAAAAAATGAACACGCTCTAAATTAACCTACATAAAAATTTTTTTAACATAAAATAAATATCCCCGAGCACTCCATCCAGCTGTGTAATCACTCGCCATACAGCAATAGATGATATCTGCCTATTACCAGACCGCTTCTATGTTAGCTACCTCTCTTTGTTTATAATGTATATTTTCTGCTGGATTTACTCTCTATTTTATGCTTCCCTTTTTTTATTTTTATTTTTTATTTTTTTTGCTGCAGCTGTTAAATATACTGTAATATTGTACATGGTAATTGGGATTTGTTATATATTGTATATATTATACAAACATATAATATAATATATCATTATAAGTTATATACTGTATATATAATGTGTAAATATTACATATATGTTATATTTTATATTGCTACTTTGGTACATTTTTAGTCTACTTAATACCTGCATTATCTTTCCCATCCTTGCCCTTTCCATCCGTCGAAACTGAGCTGCTGTGTGGAACAATTTCCCATGTGGATCAATAACGTTTGTATAAGTCTAAGTCTAAGTTAAGCGTCCACAATATCAATGAACATAACTGAGAGTACAAACCTTAGTCAAATGAGGGCGTACAGTACAGTACAGTGCAGTGGTGGTTTCAGTGGATCAAATGTTAAAGAACAAAATGATAAAGTAAAGATTATAGAGCACAGAGCTCTCATGTGGCATTAATAACACTGTTAGGAATCAAGGCATCCAAACAGCCATTGCATTAAAAATGTGATTTTCTCTACAAAGACCTTGTTAGCCAGCTGAACAAAGCCACTTGGAATCAAATCAAAAGCTGTAAACATCAAAAGTGTTGAAGTTTACATACCTCATCGGCCAAACTTTAAAGCTCTAATAAAAATGCATCCAGGCTCCAACTCTGGGTAGATGAAAAACTGTATGACAAAATGGCCAAACTGTGGTAGTATTTGTAGACTTAGACTTAAACCTAGACAAACTTTATTGATCCACAAAGGAAATTGTTCCACACAGTAGCGCAGTTACAAAAGATGGAAAGAGTAAGGATGGAAAGGATAATGCAGATATTAAGTAGACTAAAAATGTACCATAGCAGCAGTATAAAATATAAAATATGTAATATTTACATATTATATATACAGTATATAATACATACTGATATGATATTATATTTGTATATAATATATACAATATAAACATAGTTTATTTAGCAACTTTTGCCTGAACATTTGTGTCGAATATGCTTGAGAAATAAAATAAATCAGCAATGTGGTGAAGCTGCAATATTTAAAGCACAATGTGGCGAGGGAGAACTGTTGCTGCTAGATGCACAGTCTTACTCCAATCTGGATTAAACTTGGTTTAACAATCCAACACAAGATCCTGCATACACGCAGCCAATTTGATTCAATTTAAAAATTATTTCACAAAGAGATTAGGGTATTTGCACCACTTCTCGAGAAAGTTCCATTAGTTCTTAAAGTAAGAACCCAACTGACTTTTCTCTGATCAACTATTAAGGCCTTAAAATAATGGGAGAGTCAAAATTGTAATCCTACTTTGTAGGCTACTGATATAAAATGGAATTGTTAAAATGTATATTGTTACGTTATGGCTTGGTGTTGTTGGTCGTGATCCCACGATGCAGAGACAGCAGGCGAAGGGCAGGTAAAATGTATTCTTTAAGAAAAACAGAGAAATAGTGCTGCATAAAAAGCATCCTGATTGTGCTAGCAGGAACAGGTGATAGAGCAAGTGCTCAGGCAGCAAACAGATGATGGAAACAAAAATAAGAGCGCTGCACAGGAAATGAAACCACGTACAAGAAACTAATAATAATTGTAATGAAAGATTGTGACATGTTTGTCGGGACTTGATCAAAAATAGGACTCAGATGCAGAGTGGAGAACCATCCGGCAGGCTTTTATTTTGAAAGTTTGCTTTACACCTCCTGAGTCAGGGCAATACAGCAACGGCTATAACCTGACAACTAGGCGAAAAGGTTCCACGAAAAGTGAACAAACCGAAAATAACTCAGAAGGGAGGAAACAAAAAATATCAATCTCCAACTATACTTAGCGAAGAATATAACTATGAAATTTAACAATAACAAAAAACGCTCCAAAAGAAGCGAGAAACAATGGGCTGTAAAACGTCATTGTTTCTGATCCAGACAAATAGTAAACAAAAATTCACTCAAAAATGAGGAAAAGAAGGAACTGTAAGAATAAACTGAACTCACCACTTCGACTGCAAAACTTTATAAACCAAAAATCACTCTGCTTAGGAGGAGAAAAGGAAACTCAAAATACCAACAAGGAAATTCAGGATCAGGACACTCAAAGCAAGACGAGGCTGGTTTACAACAGCACCTTGGCACTAAATCATTTGCATATTGTTAAACTGTTTATAGGGATGTCCGATAATATCGGACTGCCAATATTATCGGCCGATAAATGCTTTAAAATGTAATATTGGAAATTATCGGTATCAGTTTCAAAAAGTAAAATGTATGACTTTTTAAAACCCCGCTGTACGGAGTGGTACACGGACGTAGGGAGAAGTACAGAGCGCCAATAAACATTAGAGGCCCTGCCATTGTGTGCCGGCCCAATCACATAATATCTATGGCTTTTCACACACACAAGTGAATGCAAGGCATACTTGGTCAACAGCCATACAGGTCACACTGAGGGTGTCCGTATAAACAACTTTAACACTGTTACAAATATGTGCCACACTGTGAACCCACACCAAACAAGAATGACAAACACATTTCGGGAGAACATCCGCATCGTAACACAACATAAACACAACAGAACAAATACCCAGAACCCCTTGCAGCACTACCTCTTCCGGGACGCTACAATATACACCCCCCGCTACCCCCAAACCACACTCACCCCCAACACCGCCCATCTCAACCTCCTCATGCTCTCTCAGGGAGAGCATGTCCCAAATTCCAAGCTGCTGTTTTGAGGCATGTTAAAAAAAATAATGCACTTCGTGACTTCAATAATAAATATGGCAGTGCCATGTTGGCATTTTTTTCCATAACTTGAGTTGATTTATTTTGGAAAACCTTGTTACATTGTTTAATGCATCCAGCATGGCATCACAACAAAATTAGGCATAATAATGTGTTAATTCCACGACTGTATATATCGGGACGGCGTGGCGAAGTTGGTAGAGTGGCTGTGCCAGCAATCGGAGTGTTGCTGGTTACTGGGGTTCAATTCCCACCTTCGACCTTCCTAGTCACGTCCGTTGTGTCCTTGGGCAAGACACTTCACCATTTGCCTCTGATGGCTACTGGTTAGCGCCTTGCATGGCAGCTCCCGCCATCAGTGTGTGAATGTGTGTGTGAATGGGTGAATGTGGAAATACTGTCAAAGCGCTTTGAGTACCTTGAAGGTAGAAAAGCGCTATACAAGTATAACCCATATATCATTTATTTATCGGCTGATATCGCAATCGGTAATTAAGAGTTGGACAATATCGGAATATCGTCAAAAAAGCCATTCTCAGACATCTCTAACTGTTTACTATATTTTGAGTTTGTGTTCATTTAACGATTGATGGAAATGCGCCATTAGCTATAATCTCACATATTTACATGCAAGTGATCTTCATTACGTATTGTCCCTTTTAGATAAACTAAATCCAAAAATCAAGCACAAAAACGAATAACCGCATTTGTGGCCGTGGTTGTGGTCAACCTCCTGGTCTTGTACTGGCAGTACTGTAGTTGCAAGTTAAGTATCAGAGGTGGTCAGCATGCAGCAGCAACCTT
This sequence comes from Entelurus aequoreus, assembly GCF_033978785.1. Classification (NCBI taxonomy): domain Eukaryota; kingdom Metazoa; phylum Chordata; class Actinopteri; order Syngnathiformes; family Syngnathidae; genus Entelurus; species Entelurus aequoreus. The sequence continues at coordinate 24,879,923 of NC_084751.1, read as the reverse complement.
GTTCTATATGGCTATTATTACTCAATCTTTCATGTATGCAACATTTTTAAACTATCAATCAATCATATAGCCCTTAATCACAAGTGTCTCAAAGGGCTGCACAAGCCACAACAAGTAACTAGAAATGTCACCTCCTTGTCTGTCTGCTTGGCAGTAGGAGTCTCCCCAAGGGCAGAGAAGGACCTCTGCCGGATGTCGGGGACCACAGGCGAAGGAGCTTCTTTGGACAGCGTTCCGTAGCCGTTGGGTTGGGACCCGAGCTGACGAAGAGCGCTGAGAGCCGAGGGGCCGTGGGCATTGCCGGGGGCCAGCGGTTGCTCGGGAATACTGAAGAGGTGCACGGTGAGGAAGACGCTCCAGGTAAGCGCAGAAAAGAAGAAGATGACCTGGAACTCCGAGCCCAGCATCTGACCCAGTGCGGAATGACCCCAGTCCATCGCTCCCACAAGGTAGCCAAATGCTCCGCCCAGACCTGGAACACAACAGGATGTTTTTTTTAATAATCAATACTGACAAGATTGCTATGCATCTCACACCTGGAATGAAATACCAAATACAATACGTGAACTCCCGACCCTGACCCTGACACCTACTCAGTGGCCTAGTCCGCCCTGAGATCGGTAGGTTGTGAGTTCAAACCCCGACCGAGTCATACCAAAGACTATAAAAATGGGACTCATTACCTCCCTGCTTGGCACTCAGCATCAAGGTTGGAATTGGGGGTTAAATCACCAAAAATGATTCCCGGGCGCGGCCACCGCTGCTGCTCACTGCTCCCCTCACCTCCCAGGTGGTGATCAAGGGTGATGGGTCAAATGCAGGGAATAATTTCGCCACAACTAGTGTGTGTGAGACAATCATTGGTACTTTAACTTTAACTTTCACCAAACATCTCCAACAGCAAACGTATGTATTTGTTGAGTATTAGCCAACTGTTGGGGTACTTTTTACTACCTTGACCTTTTCAGACTAATTGTTCTAAACGTAAACATCAACCTGCCGAAGGGACTAAAGATGGAAATTAGCCGTTGGCTATAATCTTGCAAATTTTCATTATACGTCCATTAATATGTATAGTCTCTATTTTGAATAAATAAACTCTTAAACTCTGCGCTCTATATTGGGTAATCAATTAATCAGTCAGGTGTTGGAGCAGTCACACTGAATCTTAATTAGTAAGACATTTGTATGTTTCTAACATGGTGTTACAGTTTGGGGAGGTACAGTGAAGCAAGCATTTTTTTTTATTTTATCATTCTTTCTTTTATTGTATATAACACAACAACTTTGAAACCAATACTAATCGGAAACAGAACTAAACAATTAAAATAATGTACAATAAACATCATATATAAACATATAGTGCACATTTGATAAGGAGGGTATCATGATCCCACATGACAGTTTTGATCTTGTTTGCTACTTTCCTGTGTTTTGTACCATTTCCTGTCCTGTTGCTATTATTTTGTTTCTACTCTCTGTTCAATTCTTTGTTTTTCTGCACATTGACTTTCTGCTCTGTTTCCTTTTTTGTTTTGCACTACCTCCATCCATCCATCCATCCATTTTGTAGCGCTTGTCCCTGTCGCAGGGGTACACCCTGGACAACTACCTGTGTTTCCCAAAAAAATTGACTGCTTGACTGTATGTCGCCTTTCTTGCTCTGCATCCTGGGGTCCAAACCAGCAATGCTAACATGAGAACGTAACAAATGGGTACTATATAAAACTCGCTTGTGACACCAATCCAACGTAAGCACTGGTGACGTCTGACTCCATTTCACCAATCAAACGGAGCCTGGCAGTCACATGACAGCACTCGCACTACACAATGTGTAACGTGACATGATATCAGATGAGGAAGCACAACTCTTTAAGTTTACTTACAGGAAAAATAACATTCATATCATGTGCTGTCATCTGTGTCAGTAAAAATGTTCACATTTTAGCCTACAAAAATTTCAATTCCAACTAAAAAAAAAGTTTGCGGTAAGTTGTAGATGTTTTTTATGTTGACATTACATTACGTTAACGTTATGCTAACATTAGCCCTGTTAGAACATAAGTGACTGTAAAATGTCCATCTTTTGTGGTACATTCTGTAGTAGGGTCTGTCATGCACACACACCCACACTCACACACACACCTACACACAGAAGCACACACATGCTATGATTGTAGTGCAAATACTAAGAATATCTACTGAATGAAGTTACCCACCAATGAAAATGTACCTACTCAAGTATTTATTTGGATGGCTACGTTTTTCTTTTACTTGAGTCATATTACCAAGGCTGCCTTAAAGGCCTACTGAAAGGAATTTTTTTTATTTAAACGGGAATAGCAGATCCATTCTATGTGTCATACTTGATCATTTCGCGATATTGCCATATTTTTGCTGAAAGGATTTAGTAGAGAAAATCGACGATAAAGTTCACAACTTTTGCTCGTTGATAAAAAAAGCCTTGCCTGTACCGGAAGTAGCGTGACGTCACAGGAGCTAGCATTCCTCACAATTCCCTGTTGTTTACAATGGAGCGAGAGATTCGGAGCGACAAAGCGACGATTACCCCATTAATTTGAGCGAGGATGAAAGATTCGTAGATGAGGAACGTTACAGTGAATGAGTAGAGAGGCAGTGATGGACGTATCTTTTTTCGCTCTGACCGTAACTTAGGTACAAGCTGGCTCATTGGATTCCACACTCTCTCCTTTTTCTATTGTGGATCACGGATTTGTATTTTAAACCACCTCGGATACTATATCCTCTTGAAAATGAGAGTCGAGCATGCGAAATGGACATTTAAAGTGACTTTTATCTCCACGACAATACATCGGTGACACACTTAGCTACTGAGCTAACGTGATAGCATCGTTCTCAAATGAAGATAGAAACAAAAAAAATAAACCCCTGACTGGAAGGATAGACAGAAGATCAACAATACTATTAAACCATGTACATGTAACTACACGGTTAAAAATTCTCAGCCTGGTAAGGCTTAACAATGCTGTTGCTAACGACGCTAAGGCTAATTTAGCAACCGGACCTCACAGAACTATGATAAAAACATTAGCGCTCCACCTACGCCAGCCAGCCCTCATCTTCCCATCAACAGCCGTGCTCACATGCGTTCCAGCGATCGACGGCGCGACGAAGGACTTCATCCGTGGGTTTGGCGGCAAGCATCGGCTAGGCGTAGTAAGTAGTCCTTGTTGTGTTGCTGTAAGTATTGTACTTAGCCGCTAATACACCGATCGATCCCACCTACAACGTTCTTCTTTGCAGCCTCCATTGTTCATTAAACAAATTGCAAAAGATTCACCAACACAGAAGTCCAGAATACTGTGGAATTTTGTCGAAGAAAACAAGAGGTTTTTATATCGGGTCGGATGGGGTACAACCACTTCCGTGGATTTTGTGACGTCACGCGCATAAATCATATCCAAAGGAGTTTTTCAACCGGAAATGTGGCGGGAATTTTAAAATTGCACTTTATAAGTTAACCCGGCCGTATTGGCATGTGTTTCAATGTTAAGATTTCATCATTGATATATAAACTATCAGACTGCGTGGTCGGTAGTAGTGGGTTTCAGTAGGCCTTTAAAGGGGAACTGCACTTTTTTGGTAATTTTGTCTTATCGTTCACAATCATTATGAAAGACATGACAGATGGATTTTTTTTTTCTGAATCCTAACTTGTAAACAAAGGTAAATAAAAGTCTGCTTACAGCTGAGCCAATGGGAGCTCCTTTATTTTCACCCATAAAAATCCAATAAAATAACCATTCAAAAACTGCCAACAATACTCTATTTACATTTCGTGGTATTGAATATTAACCAAGTATTTGTGATATTGTTATTATAAGCGCTAACGCTGACAAACTATTTATAGCGACGTCGTGATCACTACCGTGTGTCCCTGTGTTTACATCATTGCTTTCTTGTTTTCTTGCTCCCTGGAAGTTTTTGTAGATCATAAATCATGCCTCTCACCTGGACTGAAGAAGCCTGAGTAGGTATTCTGACAAGTTAGTACACTTTAACAGCCATTTAGGACTCAGAAATGGCCAAAACGTCAGGAATAGACGCTTGTCCCGCCTGCCCACCCAACCCGTTTCTTCCTAAGGATTATAAGACGTTCTTCACCTCAATGGGAATATATGTACATCCTAGCAGTCAGCATCTTAATGACAGCAGATATTGTACAGTAAGTGGTGTCTTATTATGTTTGTTGGCTCTCATAAAGTCTACAGTGAGTAATAATCAGTGATGAAGAAAAAAAAAAAACGTTGTTTCTAATATAATGCTAAAAATAATCAAAATACGTAAATATTAAATATTATAAATGTTACTACATTAAATATATACTTACATCATGAATATAAAACCTCAATGGAGGTGTTTGGATGTTTTTTTAAGGGTTTTATTGGCGGAATTGCGTGGCTTCCATAGGCTCCAATGTAAGCAAACTTTTGATTGCATTTATTTAATATTTAGAATGCAAAAAAAAAATTAAAAATACACCCATCGTTATGTTTCTCATAAGGATTGTGAATGATAGGTAAAATTCCCAAAAAAGTAAAGTTCCCCTTAAATCTAAGGGTGGCCCAGGGACAATTATACAGTTGTTGTTGTTTTTTTTAATCAGTAAAAAGATTATTTAAAAATATGCAATATGAACTAAGAGTTGACAAAATTCTATCATTAGTGCACGAATCTACTCTTTACGTTACTTTAAGGTGAGATACCTATAGCTCGTCCAGGTCCAATATATCCTGACGTCTGACCTCACACATTTCTAAGCGTGTGCCCTGCATTTTACACTTTTCAGTTTGGCAAGGCATATCTCTTTGCTCTGCTCTTCGGTGTTGCAGAACTTTTTCAATTGCAGCACAGCTGAATAGAAGCATCACATTGAAATCTTGAATGAGAGGGAGAAATTGGTTTACTCTCGACAGGCTTTCAGGCAATCAGGTGAAGAGGACCACAACAAAATCAAGCTATGTGCATGGAAACCAAAGAGGATCTGTATACTTTTTAAAAAGGGAACCAGCAATAACCACACACTACATTCAAGTAAGGATATGCATATGGTTCAGGGAGGATTGCATTCTATGTAAAAGAACTGCAACGTTGAGAAATTATTACGTTTTTAGCTTTTCGGCAGCTAAAAAGGGGGCTTTAATCCTCAAAGTACAAGCAGACAAGCAAGATATTAATAATATAATTAACACATCTCCCCTTACACAGTAATTTATGCAAAAATACTCAGAAGTACATCCGACAAATAAACATGTTTTTTTATAATGTATTATACAGTAGACATACATGACTCATCCCTGAGAAAAGTGTTCTTTATATTAAGAAACTCCACATCCTAGCAATGCCAAGACATCCGATCATCGTACAACATTGTTCTATTGCAGCTTCACTGACTTGGTGGATTATTTCAAATATTTCTGTTTAGTGCAAACATGTTCTCATTTACAAGACACATATCTGCCTTTTTAGGCTTTTTACTAATTTCTATTTTGAAATAAATTATTCCCACGGGTGGGTAGAGGGGCCAAAAATTGTACACAAGTAAATTTACCGTTGGTCTAGAGCAGGGATATTCAACAAAGTTCTTATGGGGGCCACATTTACAGAAAGTTCAGTACCTATTAAAAAAAAAAAATAGAAATAAATAAATTATATTAAATATATTTTTTTAAAAGTCTAAGTAGAGTGTCCGCCCTGAGATCGGTAGGTTGGAGTTCAAATCCCAGCCGAGTCATACCAAAGACTATAAAAATGGGACCCATTACCTCCCTGCTTGGCACTCGGCATCAAGGGTTGGAGTTGGGGGTTAAATCACCAAAATGATTCCCGGGCGCGGCGCCGCTGCTGCCCACTGCTCCCCACTGCTCCCCAAGGGGATGGGTCAAATGCAGAGGACAAATTTCACCACATCTAGTGTGTGTGTGACAATCATTGGTACATTAATCTTTAATCTTTAATCTTATTTTGTATATTCCACAGAACCTGCATCCTCTACAGTGGACATTTGATTTTGGTCTATTTATTTTGTCAGAGTTATAGAAGCTCTACTGTTTTTAAGAATCTGCTACAAAAATGTGAGTTTCTCACAAGTCTTTTGAACTGAACTTGTAAGCCACCAGTTGAATAGCCCAAATGATGAAAAACAGAGAACCTAAAAGGAAACCTTGAGGAACACTGAGTATAACTAAAGAAGTTGAACAAACACCTTAGTTACATAAATCCAGGGTTTCCCTTAAAGGCCTACTGAAACCCACTACTACCGACCACACAGTCTGATAGTTTATATATCAATGATGAAATCTTAACATTGCAACACAAGCCAATATGGTCGGGTTAACTTATAAAGTGCAATTTTAAATTTCCCGCGAAACTTCCGGTTGAAAACGTCTCTATATGATGACGTATGTGCGTGACGTCAATCGTTGAAACGGAAGTATTCGGACACATTGTATCCAATACAAAAAGCTCGGTTTTCATCGCAAAATTCCACAGTATTCTGGACATCTGTGTTGGTGAATCTTTTGCAATTTGTGTAATGAACAATGAAGACTGCAAAGAAGAAAGCTGTAGGTGGGATTGGTGTATTAGCAGCTGGCTGCAGCAACACAACCAGGAGGACTTTAACTTGGATAGCAGACGCGCTATCCGACGCTAGCCGCCGACCGCATTGATGATCGGGTGAAGTCCTTCGTCGCTCCGTCGATCGCTGGAACGCAGGTGAGCACGGGTGTTGATGAGCAGATGAGGGCTGGCTGGCGTAGGTGGATAGCTAATGTTTTTAGCATAGCTCTGTGAGGTCCCGTTGCTAATTTAACTTCAATGGCGTCGTTAGCAACAGCATTGTTAAGCTTCGCCAGGCTGGGAAGCATTAACCGTGTAGTTACAGGTCCATGGTTTAATAGTATTGTTGATTTTTTGTATATCCTTCCAGTCAGGGGTTTATTTCTTTTGTTTCTATCTGCAGTTAAGCCCGATGCTATCACGTTAGCTCCGTGAGGCGCTATTTTTAACTTTTTTTTATATTATTTTTTTTACGAGAAACCAAATTAGAGTAATTCAATGCATGCCCAGAAGAAGTCAAACATAGTCGGACGCTATTTTTACCTTTTATTGCCAATCTTATGATAACAACCGGCTCAATTCAAACAGGTTCTACCTCCCGTGCACACGTCTTGGTTCTTTCCCAGAGGCGGAACAACCCTTTCTCATTCTCCGCCAATCTCCTTTCAGGCACGGACGGCGTGTTTGGAATCATGGGAAAAATGAACATAAAATCAAAACCACACAAATATAAAACATAACCACCAGCAGGTTGTAACAGTATGAATAGAATTATATAGCCCATTATTTGAGCGGAGGCCATAAAAAGACTTTGATCATCGAAAACAGAGCTGCTGATACCGGATGTTGTGATGAATTAAACAAGACGCACGCGATTGTTGGGAGCGCAGTCAGCTTGTCTGCCATGTGGACGCAACTTCAATACATCCCAGATACACGCGCGGACAACGATCCAATTTTTTTTTAAAGTATTAATAGGACAGTCTAACTAGATCAGCAGCGTGAAGCAAGTGTGACGTCATGCTCACTTTTCGTCGGGGACATCGAGGGACAGAAATAAAGTCTCTAAACTGGAGTACAGACTATAAAAAAAGACAAAAATCACAAAATGTCTCGACACTTGAAAAATTCTCAACAAAGTACAATCAGCAGCAACAATTGAAGACATAGCAAAACGATATAATATACAAGTTTATGTCAATACTAGTAATTAATATGCACACAGATTTGTTTTTAAATGTATTTAAATCTTAATTATGCCAATTTTACAATGTCATCATGACCACGCCCCTAACCACGCCCCTCCACCATAAGTATATTTAGCAAACTGGGTATAACACATGGCACACTGACAAAGCTTAACCTATTGTTACTATAACAATCTACAAGGTTAATGTAGGTTGCTTCTCTTTCTTCCCCTCCATTTTTCTGCATTCTTTCGTATCTCAAGTTATCATTACATATATGTATTGTTGCATTTGAACAATTGTATTGTTGATAATAAAGGTAAAGTACTGGTATTGTTTATTATCAATAGCACTATTTCTATTGGTATTCATTTGGCTCCATTTTTAGTGTAATAATGCTCATTGTCATTTCTGTATTTTTTTTAAAATTTTCGCTAACTGCTTATTTGCTATTACTTTTACCATCATATTTGTACATGTCGTATTTGCTGATGTTGCTCTGTTGTTGTTGTTGTTGTGTTTGCTGTTGTTGTTTTTGTCTCCCTGTCTAATCCCTCTCTTGTCCCCACAATTCCCCCCTCTGTCTTCCTTTTTCTCTCTTTCTATCCCCTCCTGCTCCGGCCCGGCTGCACCAAATGATAATATAAATACATTTAATAAAGTCAAAATACAAGTAAGGCAACAAGAGAAGTATCCTACACTTCTCTTTTGTAAAGTAAATCTGAACAGCCGATATGGGCATCTACATCTGCTATATGATTTGCCCGAGAAGCTGGACAGGACATTATAAAAAAAATAAAAATAAATACATTTAAAAAAAAATTAAAAAAAATAAGTATATTTAGCAATAAGGGGGAAACCCCTGACATCACATTACTAATAATAAAAATAAAAAAAGTCTGCCAAAAAGTAGAGGACTTAAAGGTCTCAAGTATCTCAGAGTCTTGTTCACGAGTGAGGGAAGAGTGGATCGTGAGATTGACAGGCGGATCGGTGCGGCGTCTTCAGTAATGCGGACGCTGTATCGATCCGTTGTGGTGAAGAAGGAGCTGAGCCGGAAGGCAAAGCTCTCAGTTCACCGGTCGATTGACGTTCCCATCCTCACCTATGGTCATGAGCTTTGGGTTATGACCGAAAGGACAAGATCACGGGTACAAGTGGCCGAAATGAGAGGAGCTAGATGAGGTGGTTCGGGCATCTGGTCAGGATGCCACCCTAACGCCTCCCTAGGGAGGTGTTTAGGGCACGTCCGACCGGTATGAGGCCACAGGAAGACCCAGGACACGTTGGTAATGGAGTAAAAGCAGCGTTTCTTCTGCACAAATAGTCAAGTAAAAGTAAGAAGTATTAAGCATTAAAACTACTCTGACAAGTGCAATGTATCCAAAAAGTTTCTCACCATGGAGATATCACTACTTTTCTTTTGTCGAGCACAAAGAAAAACATTTTAGTTAAATGTAAGTTGTGTCTTGGATCAAAGATCCCATCTACTGCCCACAACAGCAATTCAAATTTGCTGAAACAGCTACAAAAGCAACATGCTTTGACGAAGCTAATAAAGAGAGACATAGACACCGATGCCACTTCAGCTCCACTTAAGGATTTTAACGGAGGGACTGCTAGCCAGGACAAAGTTGATAGAGCCATAGCAGCGTATGTGCTAGAAGACATGCATGCTATTTGTACAGTGGAGTCACCCGCTTTCAGGCAGCTAATTAGCATGATACCGGCGTCAAACAGCAAATGGCACGGAAAACATGTTCCACGTACCTGGACAGTGAGTACATAAACATGGAAAGCGAGCTAAAGAAAACACTCCAAACTCTGCCTCTGCTCATCAGTCAGCGCTGAAGGTACACACTCTCTGTCAATTCTCTTATATACTGTGGCTCTTTCATTCTAGACTTCCTGAGTGTTTGATTATCACATCACTTTAAATGTATAGACTATAAACATAAAGAGGGCTCCTAGTGGGCCAGACCAATCTTTCCTTATCTCTAAACTAAAACTGGGGAAATGCGTAGAGTGTTCTGGGCTTCAGTACAGTGTTGATCTCCTGGAGACATGATTTTATTTCCGAATTCCTTGAGAGAAAAAAAATGCCTGGTTAGGCTTTGCGTATGTCATGTGTGCCTTCCTTGGGTGAAGCCAGGTTTACAGCTATGCTGTTATTATGCTGTTTGTTACTTATGTATGTTATGTTGCAGCTATTTAAAATAGTTTTGTCAATTTGTTCTGGCCTGAAATAAATTGGCCCTTTGAAACATATCTTTGTCTTTGTGTGTTGTATGTAGACCACATTGCTTAGCAGAGTTCAGTGATGCAAATGCATGCCAAGTTGATCAACAGATTGTATTATTCTCCAGTGCAATAACAGTACTGAAATGAAGGCTAAAAGGGCATTAATTGGAGCCTTAAAAAAAAATAAGAAAAAAATAAGTAACTAAATAGTTACTTAAGTCTGGGACAGTGCCGAGGGAGTGGCAGACTGGGGTGGTGGTTCCCCTTTTCAAAAAGGGGGACCAGAGGATGTGTGCTAATTACAGTGGTATCACACTACTCAGCCTCTCTGGGAAAGTTTACGCCAAGGTACTGGAAAGGAGGGTCCGGCCGATAGTCGAACCTTAGATTCAAGAGGAGCAATGTGGATTCCGTCCTGGTCGTGGAACCACTGACCAGCTCTTTACTCTTGCAGGAATCCTGGAGAAGGCCTGGGAGTATGCCTATCCAGTCTACATGTGCTTTGTGGATTTGGAGAAGGCGTATGACCTGGTCCCCCGGGAGATCTTGTGGGAGGTGCTGAGGGAGTACAGAGTGAGGGGAACCCTGCTGAGGGCCATCCAATCTCTGTACAACCAAAGCGAGAGTTGTGTCCGGGTGCTTGGATGTAAGTCGGATCTGTTTCCAGTGGGGGTTGGTCTCCACCAGGGCTGCGCTCTGTCACCTATCCTGTTTGGGATTTCCATGGACAGGATTTCTAGGCAGAGTCGTGACCATGGCGTAGAGGGTATACGTCTCGGGGGGGCTAAAGGTTGCGTCACTGCTGTTTTCAGATGATCTGGTCCTGATGGCACCTTCGGTTCGTGACCTTCAGCTCTCACTGGATCGGTTCGCAGCCGAGTGTTCAGCGCCTGGAATGAGGATCAGCATCTCCAAATCTGAGGCCATGGTTCTCAGCAGGAAACCGATGGTTTGTCCAGTTGAGGTAGCGGACGAGACTCTGTCCCAGGTGGAGGAGTTTAAGTATCTCGGGGTCTTGTTCACGAGTGAGGGAAAGATGGAGAAGGAAATCAACCGGAGAATCGGAGCAGCTGGGGCAGTATTGCAGTCTCTCTGCCGCACTGTTGTGACGAAACGAGAGCTGAGCCAGAAGGCAAAGCTCTCGGTCTACCGAGCTATCTACATTCCTACTCTCACCTATGGTCATGAAGTGTGGGTCATGACCGAAAGAATAAGATCGCGGATACAAGCGGCCGAAATGAGTTTCCTCAGAAGGGTGGCTGGCATCTCCCTTAGAGATAGGGTGAGAAGTTCAGTCACCCGAGAGAGACTCGGAGTAGAGCCGCTGCTCCTTCGCTTAGGTGGTTCGGGCATCTCGTGCGGATGCCTCACGACCGTTTCCCTAGGGAGGTCCTCGCTGCACGTCCCACTGGGAGGAGACCCCGTGGCAGGCGAAGGACCAGATGGGGGGATTACATCTCCTCTCTGGCCTGGGAACGCTTCGGAAGGAGGAAGTTGCTAATGTTGCTCTGGAGAGGAAAGTCTGGGAGTCTCTGCTGGAGCTGTTGCCCCCGGGACCCGATTGCGGATAAGCGGTTAATGATGGATGGATGGATGGAAATAGTTACTTTTCACAGTAACGCATTACTTTTTGGTGTAAGTAAATGAGTTAGTAACTGAGTTACTTTTGAAATAAAGTAACCAGTAACTGTAAGTAGTTACTGTTTTTAGTAACTAACCCAACACTGGTTACTACACCTTTGATGTTTCAGTGTTTCCCATAAACTGCCAAGATACCTGTGGCGGTGGGGGCGTGGCTATGGGCGTGGTCACCATGACATCATCGAGTGATTTGCATAATTTACTACAATGATTTGATTTTCTCTAAAAAGGCTAAAAAAAATTTTACTTACTAATTAATAATAGTTTTGTTTTAAACGTCCATCCATCCATCCATCCATCCATTTTACAATATAATTACAACACTTTATGTACATAATTATATACAGATTTGAACAATAAGTTATTCACCGAAATATATTTATTAATTGTGGTTCTTACAAAAATATATCTTATAAAATATAAAAGCTAGAATGTCTCAAAGCTCTTCCCCTTTAATTAGTGCATACTAAATAATTTAACTTTAGCCTACTACTACAACCATATTATTTACCAGCAACATAAAGTGAAACAGAGGCAGAGGTGTCCTGCCACAGTCAGTAACAAATAAACAAAACAGTAGTGGTGGTAGATAGACACAGAGCTTCATCAAACATCTGATCCACTGAACAAAGAGCTCCAAAAATCTTGAATTTTAGACTGCCATCAGTTTTACTCCCTACACTTAACCATGTGTTTCCTACTGCCTGCAGACTTTGCACCCTTTGTTATATACACATGTTGTGTTTCTAATATAAATACATTTAATAAAGTCAAATACAAATAAGGCAACAAGAGAAGTATCCTACACTTCTCTTTTGTAAAGTAAATCTGAACAGCCGATATGGGCATCTACATCAACTATATGATTTGCCTGAGAAGCTGGAGAGGACAAAAAAAAAAAAAAAAAAAAAAAAAAAATTGTGGCGGACGTAATTCTTTCGTGGCGGGCCGCCACAAATAAATGAATGTGTGGGAAACCCTGTGTTTCCTAATGACCAGTACGACAAACATGAATTATAAGACACGTCTACGATGTTTGATGGTGACGGTTACCCAGGCCTTGACTACCTTCAGTGCGATACTTTTTCCACATAAAACACTTTTTAACGCTTCTGAGAATATTTATTTTACAACCAAATGCTCATCATTACCATAACTTCCCTCCAAGGCAGGCACACGTCAATAACTCGCTCAGTTTGCTGGCTCCCGCCTTCGGCCTCACCCCCGCATTCCACGCGAGGAAAGAAGAAAGAGTCATGTGCCTGCCCGGCCTCCGAGGCTCGCTCAGCCCAGACCCATGACTGCAGCACATGACTTGCTCAGGGCTGCTGGATTACTGCCGGCCTCTCAGCCGCTTTGTTCACGCCAACCAACTTCGACCGACAGCTGAGCGAACCCTGTAGAAACCATACCCTTTTTTTTTATGTTGCATGCTCCAGCATTTATATATTTGAAAGTAATTGACACAATGTATTTTGGTTTAATGGGAGCTAAAAGATGCTAATCAGTCTTATTTCCGATGCTGTTTTGTATTAGCGATGTGAATCTTACGATTCTCGTAATTTATTATTTGGTATAATGAATGATAATAAACCCTTTTCAAAACAGGTTGCAGTGTCATGATTTTGGGTTATTTTCCTGTGTTTAGTGTTTCTTCCTGTCTAGTGCGCTTGTTTTTGTTCAACCTTCTGTTTTGGTTGTGTCTTGGAGTGATTTCACTGCAAAAAGTCAGTGTTCAAAAACAAGAAGAAATAAAAATAAAAATTAGGGGTATTTTATTTGAACTAAGCAAAATTATCTGCCAATAGAACAAGACAATTTGGCTTGTCAAGACTTTCCAAAACAAGTAAAATTATCTAACCTCAATGAACCCAAAATACCTTAAAATAAGTATATTCTCACTAATAACAACTGTACTACTATATGAGTACGTATTTTATATTGTTTCATTGAAAATAAAACAGCAAAGTCCATTTGGCTGTCATCTGTTTTAATTATGAGACACAATCGTGTCAAAGTCATGATTTTTTTTTTACATGCTTATAATAAGAAATTATTACTTTAAAAAAGTAGTTTTATACTTGTGAGTGTTGATGACACAGCTTTGTAACAGTTGATATTCTAGTTTCAAGCATGTTTTACTCAATATAGGTCATCAAATCTCAGCAACAAGCTGTAATATCTTACTGAGATAATTTAGGACCAAAACCTTTAAAACAAGTAAAACACTCTAACATAAAATCTGCTTAGTGAGAAGAATTATCTTATCAGACAGAAAACAAGCAAATATCACCCTTATTTGAGATATTTAATCTTACTTAGATTTCAGTTTTTGCAGTGTTCCTCTTAGTTTCTGAGCGCTGTTCTCCACACCTGTTCTTGATTAACACTTTTTGTGTCTTTTTGAAGTGAAGTGAAGTGAATTATATTTATATAGCGCTTTTTCTCTAGTGACTCAAAGCGCTTTACATAGTGAAACCCAATATCTAAGTTCCATTTAAACCAGTGTGGGTGGCACTGGGAGCAGGTGGGTAAAGTGTCTTGCCCAAGGACACAACAGCAGTGACTAGGATGGCGGAAGCGGGGATCGAAACTGCAACCCTCAAGTTGCTGGCACGGCCACTCTACCAACCGAGCTATACCGCCCCACATTTTACACATTGAAATCAAAAAGGACGCGCATTTCCGGACGTTCGCTGATTTTTACCTTTTTTTTTACCGACCCTGCCTTCTCCGGGTCAAAACTCCGGTTTGCTTGTTTTTATGGTAACACTTTAGTATGGGGAACACATATTCACCATTAATTAATTAGTTGCTTATTAACATGCAAATTACTAACATATTGGCTCTTAATTAGTCAATAAGTACTTATTAAAGCCTTATTCTGCATGGCCTTATTATACAACCAGTAAGCCATTAACTAAGAGTCTTCCCTCAATAACCTCAGAATTATTGCTTATTAGTAACCCTAACCCTAACCCTTATATGTTCCCTCAGTGTCCAAATAACTCTAAATTAGGTCTTTGTTACTTTTATAAGCAACTAATTAATGGTGAATATGTTCCCCATACATCAATTAGCGCTTTCTGCCAGTGTTTTGTTTTGTTTATATTTGCCGATAATGTGCCAAAATGCGAATGCCTTTGGCAGCGCTTGCTAAACCTGCATTGCTTGTCTTGGTCTGTACACAGCAGATTACTAGGTGTGAGACAAACACTTTGTCTTTGTGGTTATTGTAACGCTACATGTTTGATATTATTTAAGCCTTTATCGTGTCCGGAAAATGACAGTTTGCCTTTTCTGTGGTATCGATGAGATTTAAATGAGTGTTGTTAGTCCGATGATGTGATAAAACCTCTTTCTTGTTTGGAAGATACATACAATTGTAACTTTTTTCTTCCTGCACATAACAAATATTTATAAAGTGTTTGGATGTATTCATTTATTTAAAATTGTCATTAAATGTATTATTGCCTGACAAAAAGTGATTCAACGTAATATTTTGATATTTACACATCGCATATTTACACACGGATATTTTACTAATATATCCTTATGGGCATTACATATATCAAAATCAAGTACCTACTGTACTGTTTACTTGTTGAAATACCCTTTTTAGAGCTAAAATCTACCCAAACGACCAATTTGCTGTCGGCAAAAATTGATTTCAAGTAATATTTTGATACTGACACATCTTAACTCTGCATATTTTACTAGAATACCCTTATGGACATTACATGTATCAAAATCAAGTACCTACTGTACTGTTTACTTGTTGAAAGACCCTTCAAATACATTTTTGGCAGCAGCAAAGTGGTCATTTGGGTAGATATTTGCTCTAAAATGGGTATTTCAACGATTAAACAGTACAGTAGGCACTTGATTTTGATATATGTAATGCTCATAAGGGTATTCTATTAAAATATGCAGACATGAGATGTGTCAGTGGTCCTCGTCAGCCAGAGAACCTTGATTTTAGGGCGGCAGTGGTAAAGTTTCGATCCATGAAGGAAAGAAGAAAGTGAATGAATGTTTATAACTGAATAAATTTACATGCATAAAAATTTGTTGTCTTTTGTATTATTTTTTTGGTGGACACCAGCAGTGAGGGATGCCGTCAAGCTGAAAAAAAGAGTCCTATCGGGTCCTTTTGGCTCATGGGACTCCAGAGGCAACGGACAGGTACCGACAGCCCAAGCGAAGTGCGGCTTCATCGGTCACGGAGGCAAAAAAATCGAACATGGGAGGAGTTTGGGGAAGCCATGGAAAACAACTTCCAGACGGCTTCGAAGCGATTCTGGTCCACCATCCGCCGCCTCAGGGGGGGAAGCAGTGCACTGTCAACACTGTGTATGGTGAGGATGGTGTGCTGCTGACCTCTACTGCGGCTGTTGTGGATCGGTGGAGGGAATACTTCGAAGACCTCCTCAATCCCACCGACACATCTTCCTATGAGGAAGTAGTGCCTGGGGAATCTGTGGTGGGCTCCCCTATTTCTGGGGCTGAGGTTGCCAAGGTAGTTAAAAAGCTCTTCGGTGGCAGGGCCCCGGGGGTGGATGAGATCCGCCCGGAGTTCCTTAAGGCTCTGGATGCTGTGGGGCTGTCTTGGTTGCCAAGACTCTGCAACATCGCGTAGACATCGGGGGCGGTACCTCTGGATTGGCAGACCGGGGTGGTGGTTCCTCTCTTTAAGAAGGGGAACCGGAGGGTGTGTTCCAACTATCATGGGATCACACTCCTCAGCCTTCCCGGTAAGGTCTATTCAGGTGTACTGGACAGGAGGCTACGCCGGATAGTCGAACCTCGGATCCAGGAGGAACAGTGTGGTTTTCGTCCTGGTCGTGGAACGGTAGACCAGCTCTATACTCTCGGCAGGGTTCTTGAGGGTGCATGGGAGTTTGCTCAACCAGTCTACATGTGCTTTGTGGACTTGGAGAAGGCAATCGATCGTGTCCCCCGGGAAGTCCTGTGGGGAGTGCTCAGAGAGTATGGGACTGTCTGATTGTGGCGGTCCGCTCCCTGTATTTATCAGTGTCAGAGCCTGGTCCGCATTGCCGGCAGTAAGTCGGACCCGTTTCCAGTGAGGGTTGGACTCCGCTAAGGCTGCCCTTTGTCACTGATTCTGTTCATAACTGTTATGGACAGAATTTCTAGGCGCAGTCAGGGCGTTGGGGGGCTCCGTTTTGGTGGCTGCAGGATTAGGTCTCTGCTTTTTGCAGATGATGTGGTCCTGATGGATTCAACTGGCCAGGATCTTCAGCTCTCACTGGATCGGTTCGCAGCCGAGTGTGAAGCGACTGGGATGAGAATCAGCACCTCCAAGTCAGAGTCCATGGTTCTCGTGGAGTGGAGTGCCATCTCCAAGTTGGGGAGGAGATCTTGCCCAAAGTGGAGGAGTTCAAGTACCTAGGAGTCCAAGTACCTAGGAGTCTTGCTCACGAGGGGGGGGGGAAGAGTGGATCGTGAGATCGACAGGCGGATCGGTGCGGCGTCTTCAGTAATGCGGACGCTGTATCGATCCGTTGTGGTGAAGAAGAAGCTGAGCCGGAAGGCAAAGCTCTCAATTTACCGGTCGATCTACGTTCCCATCCTCACCTACGGTTATGAGCTTTGAGTTATGACCGAAAGGACAAGTTCACGGGTACAAGCGGCCGAAATTAGTTTCCTCCGCTGGGTGGCGGGTCTCTCCCTTAGAGATAGGGTGAGAAGCTCTGTCCTCCCGGAGGAACTCAGAGTAATGCCGTTGCTCCTCCACATCAAGAGGAGCCAGATGAGGTGGTTCGGGCATCTGGTCAGGATGCCACCCAAACGCCTCCCTCGGGACCTTTTTCCAAAACAATATAGAATGTGAGAAATAACAGGATAATGCATACATTTATCATTTGTTTTCAAAACGGTTACAAAAAAGAGTGACCCTAAAAATGTACTATGCTCATTATTATGACTTGATGGGGTCCCTTTTCTTTTTGTTCGCTTCCTGTCTCTGCATCCCGGGGTCAGGCCATCTGCCACCATGCGTGTTTGTGAGAATACAGGTTTAAAAAAAGCTCCTCTTGGCTACTGAAGTATGATGTAAGTGCGGCGATAGCCTAAAAAACACACACATATATATATATATATATATATATATATATATATATATATATATATATATATATATATATATATATATATATATATATATATATATATATATATACACACACACACACACACACACACACACACACACACACACACACATACATACACACACACTATACATACATACATACATGTAAAAAATGAAATACATTCTTGAAAATTATAAATCAATTTAGAATCTGAATAACTACAAATGGCGATTCAAATGTGATTAGATATTTTTGCTTCGCTCTAAGCAAGATCTAATTATCTTGGTTGTCACTTGCGTCATCAATGTTTTTTAGACGGTAACAACTGTGTTTTGAGTCTTTTTGTAATAAATACTAAATCTGTACTGCTTTACAAGTTGTACAATGACTTCTCTAAAGTATATCCAACTTTCATTTCTATAGTATTGTTCCTTGAGAAGACTTAAGTATTGTTTCTGGGAGGAATTTTGGCACTGGTATGGGCTCATATATATGGGATCATATGTAAACAATTTGAACTCTGCCTAGCAACAAGCATCATTACCTTATGTTGCATGTGAGATTGTTAATAAATATATATTGTTAAGCAACGGGAAGGGGAGCAGGGCCTGAAATTGAATCCTATAAGATGTAGAGAACCCCCGGACGGGATTTGCTGGAAGAAAAAAAAATGTAGTTGCCCATTAGAGGGGTGCTAAAAGCATGAATGAGCATATTTACTGGAGAAAATTGCTGATGTTTATTGGAGATATAAAGTGACTCTGGAATTGGACCAGCAAGGTTGCCAGGTTTGGAATAAAATGGCAGGGATCTAATCTGTTGTTGAGGTTGAGTGATAAGTACATTAAGAGGGGCTCCCGGGAAGACCATAGTGCCTGTAACCACCACGTGATAAGTAGTGCACGCTCGCTGTGGGCAAAAGGGCCGGGGTGGAGTTTCCAAGCGTTTTGTTGATATTTTCTCCCATTCCCTACGGTGATCTTCCATCGTGCAAATCCTATCAATACATTTTGGCCACACTTCACTGGGACTTTTCCAAGCTGTTTTGTTGTTGAAATATACGTTTAAGAAAAATACATGCCAATGAGTCACTCTGACTTTCCATAATTGTTTAATTTCTCTTCAAGGTGCTTCAGACCTCCAATCCAGTTTAAATAGCCTTCTAACACCAGGTGGGATAATTAATGCAAACAAGCCGCAGGTGAGGAGGGAAGCGCTCAGAAATATAGTAAAGCTGCTGAAAACAGAACAAACAAAACAGGAAGTGAAACCAAAAACAAAAGGAAAAACACCCAAAAACTTAAAGAATGGCCTGAGGTCATAACAGCACCCACACTTAAGGGACGGATTCGAGACGTCCTAGAAACCCCAAAAAACAAGTCCAAAGTCTCGGGAGGTAGGAGTTGGCGGCGGGTCGCCAGAAAAGTGTTGCTGAAGCCACAGGGGACGGGTTGCGGTGGCGGCGAGTCGGATGTCCGCTGACGAGCAGGTAAATGTGAGCAACAGCCGTGTTCCAGCAGCTGTAAAGGTCCATGCTCCGGTCCTGGGTATTGCTGCTGATGGCGCAGAGGGCGTCTATGGAACGGCCACAATCTTGGCCGAGAAGGTGGCGGACTGCGGGCGCCAGACAGGCACCTCCGCCGCAAGCGAGGAGGGCAAGTGCCAGACGGGCGCTTGTGCGGCAGGCAAGCTGGAAGTTGCAAAGTCTGCGACGCTGAAGACATCTGTAGACCCACTGGAGCAGCAGGCGGCTGGGCTGGAGGTCAAGCTGACTGGGGAGGATGGTGGCTGCGTCGTCGGAAGACCCACTGGAGAGGATGTTGGTGGCGTCGTCGGAAGACCCACTGGAGAGGATGTTGGCATCGAAGCTGGACCAAGCTCAGCTTGGGCAGGCTTTGATACTATAGGACGAGCTTGGCTGGAACTGGCGAAGATGGTGGCGTCGGCTAACCCACTACCAGAAATGACAGTTCCTCCATCAGCACCTTCTAGTACCACTCATCCATCCAAGCAGGGCTTTATGGTGCCCCGTAAATGGCGGCGCTGGAGCAGGAAGAGGAGCTAGAGCCTTATTCGATAGCACCCCCACTGGTGGAGAGACAGGTGGCGATCTCAATAGGAAGAACTGTGCTTCCCCAGGTGCAACGCTACCAGTACAAGCCCCTCCACCCCCTTAAAAAAGTGGATTCAAGACGTTCATAGTAGAGGGAGAAGTGTTTGACCCACGATCTCAGCGTGAGCAGAAGCAAAAGGTGGGTGGGCTTTAGGAAGTTGGGCTGCTTGAGGATAGGTGAGGTGGGAGGAGCTTGAGCCTTGGGGTGGGTCTTGAGCCCTGAGGGCAGGGCTTGACTGTGTTCTTCAACACAAGAAATGTCAATATTATCTGCAGCCCCTGATTTAATTTTAATGTTCTGCATTTAGGGCGGGGCAGCACCTGACTAACAAAGTTATTATTCTGACAGCGTTTCACATCAATTTCATTCAGGTGAAACCAACATTAGTTACAGCAGTATGATTTAATCTTAACATTATGTTGACAGCACATTTATTTGTGATCAAATGATCTTTAAAGTAAAAGTGCACTTCATTGCCTGGTGTGTGAATGTGAGTGTGAATGTTGTCTGTCTATCTGTGTTGGCCCTGCGATGAGGTGGCGACTTGTCCAGGGTGTACCCCGCCTTCCGCCCGAATGTAGCTGAGATAGGCTCCAGCACCCCCCACGACCCCGAAAGAGATAAGCGGTAGAAAATGGATGGATGGATGTTTTGTACAGCGCTTTGTGATTTTATCTGTGAAAAGCGCTTTATAAATAAAATTGACTTACTTACTCAAAAGGCAGAAGACAGCAGCAGGCAACGTGCAGGTTGTTAGAATAATTATGTATATATTATCACACAACTCTTATGCTTAAGGGCCGTTGCTATAGTTATTATCAATTGTGCTGAAGTTTTACTTTTTCTATCTGTGCAAAGCCAGTCTCGTATCAGTGTTTGTTTCCAGAATCGGCCTGCTGACTGTCAAGGCCGAACATCGAGTGCCGTGACGCAGACAAAGCAGAGACAGGGCGATATCACGAGTGTCAGCACATTTGCATTTCATTAATAGTAAAGATGTCCGATAATATCGGCCTGCCGATATTATCGGCCGATAAATGCTTTAAAATGTGATATCGGAAATTATCGGTAACGTTTTTGTTTTTTTATCGGTATCGGTTTTTGTTTTGTTTTGTTTTTTCATTAAATCAACATAAAAAACACAAGATACACTTACAATTAGTGCACCAACCCAAAAAAAACTCCCTCCCCCATTTACACTCATTCACACAAAAGGGTTGTTTCTTTCTGTTATTAATATTCTGATTCCTACATTGTATATCAATATATATCAATACAGTCTGCAAGGGATACAGTCCGTAAGCACACATGATTGTGCGTGCTGCTGGTCCACTAATAGTACTAACCATTAACAGTTAATTTTACTCATTTTCATTAATTACTAGTTTCTATACAACTGTTTTTATATTGTTTTACTGTCTTTTTTATTCAAGAAAATGTTTAATTTATTTATCTTATTTTATTTTATTTTATTTTATAAAAAGGACCTTATCTTCACCATACCTGGTTGTCCAAATTAGGCATAATAATGTGTTAATTCCACAACTGTATACATCAGTATCGGTTGATATCGGTATCGGTAATTAAAGAGTTGGACGATATCGGAATATCGGATATCGGCAAAAAGCCATTATCGGACATCTCTAATTAATAGTCATATATTGTGTCGAACTGGAGCTGTTGAGATTAACCCCTTCCCTCAGTGACAGCTTCAGTGATGGAACCAGGGACCTCCCAAATAAATAGAGGAAGCACGTGGGCTGGACTTTAGAGCGTAGTTTGGATCTGTAACTAGAGTACAGCCCAAAAAAATTACTCAAATTTTACTCAATTGAGTACAATTTCCCTCTGTCTCTGCATGATTCCTTGCTTGTAGTCTGTTTAATAGATGGCATCAGTGTTTGAACCTGACACAGGTTAAAGAGTGTTTAATGTCCAAATATCCAAGAATGCAACAGGCATATACACAAAACAAGCACAGGGAAACGCCATGAAAAAAATTGCAAACAACCAAGAAATGCAAAACAAGATTGTAAAAATGCTACTAACCATGAAAGTTCCTCCGACAAACAAGAGACCAAACCTTTGCAAAAATCCCAAAACCAACAAAGAAGGGAGACAGGTTTAAATAGCCTTCTAACACCAGGTGAGATCATTAATGCAAACTAGCCGCAGGTGAGGAGGGAAGTGCTCGGAAAAAGAGTAAAGCTACTGAACACAGAACACAAACAAAACAGGAAGTGGAACCAAAAAAAGAGCAGAAGACAGAAAATGAAGTCAAAAACAAAGGAAAAACACCCACAAGCTAAACAAAGAATGGCCTGACCTACAGGTTGTAACAATATTCGTGCTTTAACAATGGCAAAGTATCAAATCATAAGGTGAATTAATTTTGGCGAAAGCGTACGTGCAGTTTTAGATGCTTTTTTTTGTGGGGTTTTGTGACGTCACATCGAGCTGGATGTCCTTATTTGGACATTAAGCACTCCTCTCCCACTGCTTCACGCTATGAGGAAACATGAAGAAAGGTCAAATAAAGTGTATTTATCATATACTCTTGCACAAGCATAACAACAGCGATGTGCAACTTGCAGTGAGGTAAATTCTGCTAAAAGCAGCTTTTTTATGCAGTTAGTCTGATCTATCGGCGAGTGTGCAGGTGTACCTAATGGTATGACCTGCGAATCAATATAAAGCTTTTGAAGTTTATTTTCGACTATGTCTGGAAAAAAATAACGTTGTTGGCTTTTAGATGTATATTTGGTAATGGGTAAAACATTTTAAAAGACACATTTGACACCTCCACAAACGGGCAGTTAGCAGATGAACTCAAAAAACAGGTTAATAAGCATTGGCGTTGTTAGGCCTATTTTAGGGGGGCTCAAGCCCCCCTAAAATGTTCTTAAGCCCCCCTAAATAATTTGGTGTTAAAAAAAAAAAAAAAAAAGCCGACATATTCATTATAAAGTGGCCCGAATATGAGTTTAAATAAACAATCATATAACCTGTCATTATTCACTCAGTTTCCCCTCACTTCATAGCGTAAGGTAGAGAGCCTCTTTAGTGCGTCGGTATCCAATCCATTCCACTTGTTCATATAGAAAATGCCCACATCACTCAAAATCCAGTCCGCATTTTCTCTGCGACCTTGCTTGCGGTCCTGCAGGTGTACGAAGCACATTAGCACACAGCACTGCAGAACAAGAACCTTGTGTCGGCAATTGTAAATAATTTAGTTTTTAAGTTTTGTGTTTCTTGTAGAATCTATATAAAGTAATATACATTAGCCTATTGTTAAAATAATGAAAAAAACATCATTAAATATATTTGTTTTATTGTATTGTTACATTAATAGCTTTTGTATTATTATAGGATGGCTTGTTAAACATTTCATAGGATTTTCAGAGGGAGGAAAAACCAAGACATTTAATATAAAATGTAAAATGAATAAATACATAAAAAGAAAAAGAAAAAAAATGGTTAAAAGCCATCGTCCCGGGGAGCATTTAATTTCGTCCCGAGCATTTTTTTTACCGTCCCCGGGATGACGGGACTATGTTAATCTCAAGCCCTGGAAGTTACATTTTATTGTTTGCATTATTTGTTTCAGCATTGCACTTTGAAGATGGTCCCTCAGCTCTTTGACAGCTTTGGCTCTTTTTCAAATCAGCAGACGGACTCTAAGTCTTTCTTATTTACAGTATATCTAAACGTTTCTCATTTCTATTCAGACTTCCATATATATTTAATTTCCTTAACGAAGACATGCACCTGGGGATAGGTTGATTGGCAACACTAAATTGGCCCTAGTGTATGAATGTGAGTGTGAATGTTGTCTGTCTATCTGTGTTGGCCCTGCGATGAGGTGGCGACTTGTCCAGGGTGTACCCTGCCTTCCGCCCGATTGTAGCTGAGATAGGCTCCAGAGCCCCCTGCGACCCCGAAGGGAATAAGCGGTAGAAAATGGATGGATGGATGGGCTTGCCATAATAAAAATATATAAATATATTATATACAAGCCAAATTATCCCAATCCAGATATTACTTTAATTCAAGTAATTAAGTAATATTTCCAGGGCTTGAATTTACAACCATTTTAGTCACATATGTGCCCAAAATGTAATCTGTGCAACTTAAAAATATTTAGGAACAAACAATTATTGTATTGTGAGCGAA
This sequence comes from Entelurus aequoreus, assembly GCF_033978785.1. NCBI lineage: Eukaryota > Metazoa > Chordata > Actinopteri > Syngnathiformes > Syngnathidae > Entelurus > Entelurus aequoreus. Next base: position 24,855,845 of record NC_084751.1, on the reverse strand, counting down.
AGTCATGGCTTTAGCCTCTATGTTGTGAATTAATAACATAGAGGCTAATGCCATGACTTTCATTGTGTTTCAGTGTATCTTGAAGGATCATGCAAGTACCGTAATTTCCGGACTATAAGCCGCTACTTTTTCCCCTCGTTCTGGTCCCTGCGGCTTATACCAGGGTGCGGCTTATTTACGGCCTGTTCTTCTCCGACACCGACGAAGAGGATTTCGGTGGTTTTAGTACGCAGGAGGAAGACGATGACACAATGATTAAAGACTGACTTTTCATATACCGGTAGGCTGGTTATTTTGATAACGTACAGGCGAGCACTTTGTATTACTTTGCACCGTTGTATTATTTGTACTCTGCACGAATGCTGTTCGCCATGTCAAAGATGTGAAAGTTTGATTGAATGATTGAAAGATTTATTGTTAATAAATGGGACGCTTTGCGTTCCCAAACAGTCATCTCTGTCCCGACAATAGCAGGAACCCCTATATACTACGGTAATTACACATCAAAACCCTGCGGCTTATAGTCGGGTGCGGCTTATATATGGAGCAATCTGTATTTTCCCCTAAATTTAGCTGGTGCGGCTTATAGTCAGGTGCGGCTTATAGTCCGGAAATTACGGTAATTGTTTCTTGTTGATGCTGTAAACAAATTGTCACTGTGCAAACCCATGTTTGTTGTTGTACTGAACACAGATTGAAAATAAACCGACTGAAATAATAATAATAACAATGAATAATTTCTAAGTCTTTGTTAGCCGTTTGTGAAGTTTTGTGCTCGTGCGCTACGTTCGCTCGCATCCTGTGCATCTCCTGGGGGCTAAGCCCCCCCTGTCCTTAAAAGCTAGTGACGCACCTGTTAATAAGTGACTTTGGAGCAAAATGTACGCAACACTGAAACACAACGGTTATCCAAAGCTTGTTTCATGCAGCACAGGCTGGGTTTTAAATGTAAAAAAGATAAAAATGTATTCAACATAATGATACATTTAATTATTTATTCATTTAACTATATTTTCAATATTCAATTAATTATTTATTAATGTAATAATTATTGATTTTTCTTCATAATTTAATTAATTATGTCATACTTTATTAATTAATTAATTATTTTATTTTTTTAAATATTCCATAATTATCTAATTATTTCACTATTTAATTAATTATTTAATGGGTTAGGGTTCGCACTTAATGAATTTATTTTATGTGTCAAAGTGTGCTGTCAAAGTAGTGGGCGGATCCTGATTGGTTACTTGGCAATACTTGTCTGTGGAACTTGCTCAGTGGCCTAGTGGTTAGAGTGTCGGCCCTGAGATCGGTAGGTCCTCTACTTTAACCGCTAATTTTTTATTCATTTAACTACATTTTCAATATTTAATTAATTATTTATTCATATAATATTTATTGATTTTTCTTCATAATTTAATTATCCATCCATCCATCCATTGTATACCGCTTATTCCCTTCGGGGTCGCGGGGGGCGCTGGAGCCTATCTCAGCTACAATCGGGCGGAGGGCGGGGTACACCTTGGACAAGTCGCCACCTCATCGCAGGGCCAACACAGATAGACAGACAACATTCACACACTAGGGCCAATTTAGTGTTGCCAATCAACCTATCCCCAGGTGCATGTCTTTGGAGGTGGGAGAAAGCCGGACTACCCGGAGGGAACCCGGAGGGAACCCGGAGGGAACCCACGCAGTCACGGGGAGAACATGCAAACTCCACACAGAAAGATCCTGAGGCCGGGATTGAACTCACGACTACTCAGGACCTTCGTATTGTATTGGCAGACGCACTAACTCCTCTTCCACCGTGCTGCCCTAATTTAATTATGTCATACTTTATTAATTAATTAATTAACTTATTATTTTATTTTTTTAAATATTCCATAATTATCTAATTATTTCACTATTTAATTAATTATTTAATGGGTTAGGGTTCGCACTTAATGAATTTATTTTATGTGTCAAAGTGTGTTGTCAAAGTAGTGGGCGGATCCTGATTGGTTACTTGGCAATACTTGTCTGTGAAACTTGCTCAGTGGCCTAGTGGTTAGAGTGTCGGCCCTGAGATCGGTAGGTCGTGAGTTCAAACCCGGGCCGAGTCATACCAAAGACTATAAAAATGGGACCCATTACGTCCCTGCTTGGCACTGAGCATCAAATGTTGGAATTGGGGGTTAAATCACCAAAATTATTCCCGGGCGCAGCCACCGCTCACTGCTCCCCTCACCTCCCAGGGGTTGAACAAGGGGATGGGTCAAATGCAGAGGACACATTTCACCACACCTAGTGTGTGTGTGACTATCATTGGTACTTTAACTTTAACTTAACTTTGATGAAGTACGGGTTGTTACCGTGGTCTGAAAGTCCGGAAATAACTCCGATAACTTCAATAAATTTCTCTACTTTAACCGCTACATGCTTTGAGTTAGCACATCTTGCTTACACGTAGGAATAACATATTGACCACCAACCCCAGAAAAAGTGTATCCTCTTTAGCTGCCATGTTTTGAAAGACTTCCAAAGTTCCAGGCTTCAGACGAAAGCAATCATTGAACTACATTCCTGTTAGCCCCGCCCACTGACTTTAACGGCCGAGCTTCCATCCATCCATTTTCTACCGCTTGTCCCTTTTGGGATCGCGGGGGGTGCTGGAGCCTATCTCAGCTGCATTCGGGCGGAAGGCGGGGTACACCCTGGACAAGTCGCCACCTCATCACAGGGCCAACACAGATAAACAAACAACATTCACACTCACATTCACACACTAGGGCCAATTTAGTGTTGCCAATCAACCTATCTCCAGGTGCATGTTTTTGGAGGTGGGAGGAAGCCGGAGTACTCGGAGGGAACCCACGCAGTCACGGGGAAAACATGCAAACTCCACACAATGGTAAATGGTAAATGGTAAATGGGTTATACTTGTATAGCGCCTTTTCTACCTTTTTAAGGAACTCATAGCGCTTTGACACTATTTCCACATTCACACACACATTCACACACTGAAGGCGGGAGCTGCCATGCAAGGCGCTAACCAGGACCCATCAGGAGCAAGGGTGAAGTGTCTTGCTCAAGGACACAACGGACGTGACTAGGATGGTAGAAGGTGGGGACTCTCCCAACCGCGCCACGCTGTCCCCACACAGAAACTCAGGACTACTCAGGACCTTCGTATTGTGAGGCACATGCACTAACCCCTGCCATGATATATCAAATAAATCATTAAATAATTAATTGAATCGTGAAATAATTAATTAAATAATTAAATCATAAAATCAATAATTATTAAATAAATAATAAATGATTAAAAAAGTAATTAAATGTTGAAATAATGAAACCCAATAATTTTCTATTTACAGCAACTGTACTTTTACATTAAATAAATCTATGACATTTAATAACACATTTGTGTATTTGATTCCAATTATAATTAATTAATAAAACATTTAAGTAATGATTTAAATGATCATTTATTTATTTCGTTTTGTCCCAGTTGAACCTCCAAAGACCTTACCTTTGGTTTCCAGAAAGGTGCACACAAATTAAATGTAGCATTATAAAAGAAGATCAAGATAAAAGGTCCTTGTCTTTTACTAGGAAAGAAGATGTAGTCTCATTTCGTTTCCTGGAAAGCAGGGGTGCTCAGTGTGCTCAGCTGATGGTGTGAAACTCATGTGCGTTACAATAAACACCTCGGCAGTGTTAATGCTGTCACGTGGGGGTCTGGTCGTTCTCCCGGGATGCAGAGGGACAACTCCGGACGAAAGCGTGAGGTAGGAGATGATTTATTTATCATAAATCATAGCTTAAACCAAAAACGGGAAACACGCAGAAGGAAAAAGTGCCGATCGCACTGGATGCCAGGGCTAACACTTAGCACTGGAATTATGAACTACAAGCCAAGAAACAAGAAATCAACCTACGTGTTGCATACAGCAAACAATGACGCCAGACTGAACTTGGCGAGCAAGGTGAATAAATAGCTCTCTGATTAGTGGTTGACAGCAGCTGAGTGTGGGACCACTAACCAGAGGCAGGTGAACCCAATTAATCCCCATGGTGACCAAAATAAACCCAGGAGTGCACAAACAGGAACTAAGGGAGTAACAGAACATAACAAAAACATGATCCGGACCAGGGATCATGATCTTTAGCTGTTTTACAACATTGGTTCTGATGCTGTTGTGTTGTGCAGTATACTTGATAAAAAGGTGTTTTCATTGTAAAAGGGCGGAAAAGAAAAACCTACGATCAGGCATTTTCAGCATGCTTTATTAGGGGTACAGGGCCCAGTACTACAGTATAGTTTGCTGATGTACAGCTGCCAAATATGGTCGATGAAGTATCATCATTTTAGTGTTGCACTGGAAAATGGAAAATGTTCCTGTATTGATCCAATTATTTGACTGTATTTTTCACCTTGAAAAAGGATTGTCTCATATTCAGGGTTTAAGTGCAAGTCAGAGCTTTTCTTCCAGTCACTCACACCCACTAACAACCTGGAGATAAGCAGTTGTGACACAAAGAGTTGCTGGGGGAAAAAGTGTTTGTTAGGGAACAACAACTGTCATACTATTTTGAAGATAATGATGACTAACAAATTAGAGTCATAAACAACAGTCAATATGCTTTTTTCATGCAACAGGAATTTATTATTTTAGTAAATGTATTTGTATGAAGAACGTGACCTCTTTGTTAAAGGTTTGTTTGATGTAGTTTTAATATAGTTTACATATTTGGTATTTCCCATTGAAGTACTATCTTGATATTACGTTTGTATTATCTTTTTTTTTTTTAAACAAACCGAAACGTGAAAATGAGGGTCAATGATACTTTGTCAAGAAAGGTACTTCTACGTCTCCCCTCTTGTTTATTTTGTACACAAATGTGTCGGAGTACATATGACAACAGGACAAACATCAAATATGGTGATGATTCAGTAATTGTTAGTTTGTTAAATGGATATGTACTCACGGGTGTCAGTTGTCGGGTGCTGGTAGTCGTTTGTTTATATGGAGGCGACCTCGCAAGACGCTAAGATGAATCTTTAAATGTAACCTTACCCGAGCAAACACACTATATTTATCCGGAAAAGTCTTGATACCAGTTTCCTTGACCCAGTGACATACAAAGAAGTAGTAGTGCTCCATGCTTTTCCGAGTTTTCATCTGTTTTGTCTAGAGATGTCCGATAATATCGGACTGCCGATATTATCGGCCGATAAATGCTTTAAAATGTAATATCGGAAATTATTGGTATCGGTTTCAAAATTATCGGTATCGGTTTCAAAAAGTAAAATTTATGACTTTTTAAAACGCCGCTGTGTACACGGACGTAGGGAGAAGTACAGAGCGCCAGTAAACTTTAAAGGCACTTCCTTTGCGTGCCGGCCAAGTCACATAATATCTACGACTTTTCACACACCCAAGTGAATGCATGCATACTTGGTCAACAGCCATACAGGTCACACTGAGGGTGGGCGTGTAAACAACTTTAACACTCTTACAAATATGCGCCACACTGTGAACCCACACCAAACAAGAATGACAAACACATTTCGGGAGAACATCCGCACCGTAACACAACATAAACACAACAGAACAAATACCCAGAACCCCTTGCAGCACTAACTCTTCCGGGATGCTACAATATACACCCCGGTTACCCCCTACCTCCCCACTTCAACTCCGCCCCCCCTAACCCGCCCACCTCAACCTCCTCATGCTCTCTCAGGGAGAGCATGTCCCAAATTCCAAGCTGCTGTTTTGAGGCATGTTAAAAAAAATAATGCACTTTGTGACTTCAATAATAAATATGGCAGTGCCATGTTGGCATTTTTTTCCATAACTTGAGTTGATTTATTTTGGAAAACCTTGTTACAATGTTTAATGCATCCAGCGGGGCATCACAACAAAATTAGGCATAATAATGTGCTAATTCCAAGACTGTATATATCGGTATCGGTTGATATCGGTTTCGGTAATTAAGAGTTGGACAATATCGGAATATCGGATATCGGCAAAAAAGCCATTATCGGACATCTCTAGTTTTGTCGTGCGGAATGACGTCTGGAGCACAATATAGTTCGATATGTCTGGGAACTCCACCGACGGACAATCCTTGAGATCACTCAACTAGATTTTTTGATAAAGTATAGGGATAGATTCCATTGCAGAGTTGGATTTTTTTTTGCTCATATCTGCTTTTTGTAGGAAGATCGAGGCCCCTTGCATGCTCAAGACCTTGCGCGCTGATTACAAGATCATAAACCAACAAAACTCTGGCCATGATTGGATTGATACTTATTAGGGAGCATTTTGAGTGCGCAAAAAGTACGGCAAGACGGCAAAATTCATGGCGCACTTATCAACACGCCCCGAAGGATAGGTGTGAGCTTGACGCCCTCTTTAATCGTCACCATCTTGGCTATG